>NC_048604.1:111928660-112017369 GCF_003668045.3 Cricetulus griseus | reverse complement strand
AGAACTGTGTTTAGTCTTCTTTCTCCATAACTGTCATTCATAGATTTGATGTTTTCACCTTGTCCCAGATTTCCTTGATGAGTTGTGATTGCAATTTTTACTTTTTGGTTTAACATTTTCTTTGACTGGCTTATGTATTTTGTCTCCTTTGTCCTCATGACTTTCGTGTCTTTTTATCTGTTGGTGAGGTATTCCTCCAAGTTGATTGTATGAGATGTTGAAATTTTCACTTTCATTTAACACATTTTTTTCATTTTGTGTTTTCTTTAGTGATCCTGTTTCTTTGGTAAACTATTTTCATTCCTTAAATAAGTTTTATGCCTTAATTCAGCTGTTGGTTTGTGTTCTCATGGTCTTTATTAAGGCATTTATCCATATCCTCTTTAATGTCTTTCAACGTATCATAAATAGGTATTTTGAAATGCCTGTCTTGTGTTCAGGCTAAATTGTTTTTCTGAGGGCTGTTGCAATAAGGTTGTCGGCTTTTGGAAGAGGCATTTTTGTCTTGGTTGTTTGTATATATCTAGGTATCTGTAGTCATGATGTTTGAAGTGTGTCTTGGTATGGATATCTACTCTTGTCTTTGTTAGGTGTGTTTTCTGTTATTTGCTTGCTTTTGTGCTATGGGTATGTGTATTCCCTGAATTCCAGGCAAAAGCAGTGCCTGTGGGGTCATTTCTGTGCCCACCTAATATGGTGGCTCTGGGGTCCTTCATAGAGAACTATTCTTCCAGGAAGTGAGAGGTCACAAAGAAATGGAGCTAAGTTAGCAGGATGGTGGGAACCTTGGGGAAGTAGTAGTGGAACCCTGGGTCTGCACCAAGAAGTCAAGTCCCTATGGGGTTGGAGTGGGCCTGTCAGAGGAGCTTTTGTAGGCATGCTGCAGCAGAACTGAGAGTAAGTCTGGAGAGGCCAGAATGAAAGATGAAAGTCACCTACATGAGTACTAGCCTAGTGTGGTGGTTGTGGGTCCCTGATAGAGAGCAGTTCTTCAGGTCAGTGGAGTTTCAAAGGAATGGAGATGGAGCATTAGGAAATGCTAAAAGTGGGGAATAATCAATTTTTTTATTTTTATAAATTAGTAAAGCTGTCATATGTACATTTGCCATGACTTCTTCATCCATTCACCTGATGTTAGATTCCCAAGCTGATTCCTTAGCTTAGATATTGTTAATAGTGAATCAATAAAAATGGTTGTGCCACTATCTCTTTTGTAAGCTAACATACTATCCTTGGTTCATGTAGTAAGGAGTCCTATATTTGATTCTTATGGGAACCTCATTTGTAATTTTGGGGAGAATTCTATACTGATGTTCAAAGTGAGTTGACTAATTTACACTCCCATGAATTTTATATCTGGCATTCCCTTTCTCTGGATCACTTCCAGCATTTATCGTTGCTTAACATTTTAGGCTTTCCTCCCTTGAGTGAGATAAAGTCATGATGTAGTTTCAATATTCATTTCCTGTGAGACTAATGATGTTGGACCTAATTTCTTAGCCATTGATACTCCATCTTTGGTGAACTGTTTGTTCATTTCAGTAGTCCATTTTGAGTAGGCTTTCTGAATGCTTCATTTTTAGATTAATATATACATATATATTCCATATATGTAATACAAATTACACAGATTCTAATCATCTGTCAAAGATCTATTTATCACTGTACAGGCATGCTATAGTTCAATTCTAGTATCTGCTTATTGTTGTACAATATCTTTTTAATTTCATACAGTATTATTTGACAAGATAGTATTATATCCTGAGCTTATGGAGCCCTTTCCAGAAAGTTCTTGTCTGAGCTTAAATTTATCTGTTTTAATGGAACAGTTTCAGACCTTTTATTTAATTTCATTTTATGTAGTATTATCTCCAATCTACATCTCTATTAAAATGTAATTTCCCCCTTTGCTTTTCTCCTTCCAATTCCTTCCATGTACCCTGACTCATCTCCTCTCTAATTCATGACCTCCTCTTTTTCTTTAAATGTATTTATCACATTTATTAACACATAAATATATAAAACAACCTGATGCATCTTCTTTCGTGTTACTTGTATTGTTTAATTTCAGGGATAAACACTTTGTGTTTAATAACCACTTAGGGGTCTCATTACTGGGGAAGACTATTTCTCCCACTCTCAGCCTCCCATAACTATCTGTAGTGCTTTGCCTAGGGGTGAGGATCCCTGCGATTTCTTCCTTTCATCTTAGCATGTCTATAGGTCGTGTACTTGCTCAGCTTGTGCCTAGGTACTCCTGTTGGTAAGATGGCATGTGTGAAGCATCTCTGTCCTCTTTAGGAGACAAAATCTCACTGCAGACTTCCTGGAACTTTGGCTTTTACAATCTTTCTACTCCTCTTCCATGATGTTCCCTGAGCCTAAGGTACAAGCATTGTAGTGTAGATGTGTTCATTTGTTTTGGCAACCTCGCTATCAGTTGTTCTTTGTATTTTGAGTAGGTGTGGTGTTTTGTAATGGTCCCTGTGCTGCAAAGAAAAAAAGGATGAGAGCCACACTCATCCGTGGGAGGTCAGATAAGTATTTAGAATACAATTAGGAATTATGATGGGTTAGTAGAAGTGCCATAGAAAGTCCTTCTTTATTCTACATGACCTCACTAGCCCTGGAACTTGGATATGTTTCCAGTACCAGGTGTAATTTCCTTCCTGTTGAACAGGCCTTAAGTCTGAATGGACTGCTATTGGTTATTGTCAAGATATGATCTTCCTATTGCACTTTTAGTGTATACTGTCATGCTGGTCATTTTTGTGGTTCATAGGTGTCACAGTTGGTTAGGACTACTAGTTGCTTCCCTCCCTTGAAGCTTGAATAGCACCTCTGATATTATGAAATTTAATGTTCATCGTAGGCTGTCTTCAGGTTAGATCCAGCTCAAGTCCTCTGATTTCTGGGTCTGAAGAGCAGGGTGGCTTCAGGAATAGGAACTTACCTTCAACCCTTAGGAGACAACTAAGGGAAACAGCAATAGCCCACATTATTTTGTGTGTTTCTTGAACAATGTCAACCAACATCTCGAAAGGGAGTTTTTCATGCCTAATACTGGAGTTTTGTTAGTCTGTGATTCTTGTTGGCATCATTGTCAGGTCAAGTGTAACAGCAGATATATATATATATATATATATATATATATATATATATATATATATTATTGATATTATGTTAGTTTTTTTCTGAGACCAATGAAATAGCTGACAACGAATGCTGGAGAGGAATGAGGAGAAAACCATCATTCACTGTCAGTAGGAGAGCAATCTTCTGTATCCAATGTGAAAATCAGTTGGAGAATTCCAAAAAATAAAATCAGCACATGATCCACCTATAACTTGCTTTGACATTGGTGCAAAAGACATGATATCCTGCTCCACAGATACTTGCTCAATCAAGTTCATTGCAACTCTATTCACAATAGCTAGGAAATGAAAACCACCTAAATCCTCTTCAACTGACTAATGGATACTAACAAGGTGGTACATATACACTATGCAATACTCTTTAGCTCTATATGTAAGTCATAAAATTCTTAGGCTGGTAATATCATGGGAATTTGTTCTTTCTGCTCCAATCATGGCACACACTTTTTCTGGATAAGTCATTTTAAGAGAGAAGTCATAATCTTTCAAGTCTAATGTGCATTGCTCCTGGCCCTTCTGTTGTTTCTACTGAGAAATGTGCTGTCATTCTGTTAGTGTTTCCTTTATATATGATGTGCAGTTTTTCTCTTACAACTTTCAATATACCATCTTTGCTTTATATACTTAATGCTTTAACTATGATGAGAGGAATTTATTTCCTGGTCTTGACTATTAGATGAACCCTGTTCTCATTGTGTTTGGATGGTTGTGTCTTTTCTTAAGTTGGGAAAGTTTTCTTATATGAGCTTGTTGAAGACTTGGTCTATGCCATTGGCTCTCTTAGTATCTGACTGTAGGTATCTGCATCTGCTCCCATAATTTGCTGGGTGATGACAACTGGGCTAGGTACTGATCTGTGAGTATAGCAGAACTACATCAGGAATCAGTTGAGTTTTATTTTATTTCATTTTATTTTTGCCAGTTCTATCCTAGGTCTCTGGGCTTTCCACCCTGTGGTTCCCAAACACAGGTTCCTAGGTTCATCGGAAGTAGAATTGGGCTCTCTCTCATTGTGTGGGCCTCAATTTGGACCAGTCATTGGCTGGCCACTCTCACACCTTCTGTGCCACCTTTACCCCAACACATGTTACAGGCAGCACAGACTGGGTTGAACGTTTGTGGCTGGATTGGTTTCCCAGTCCCACCAATGGAAACCTTGCCTCATTAAGGAAGATGGGCAGTTCAGGCCTCTGTATCCTATGTTACTAGCAGTCCTGATCCAGGTAGTTTCCACTGCACAGGTTTCCACATTGCCCACCAAATGCTCCCCATTTCCATTCGTCTCTCCCTACATGCTTTCCTTATGTCCCTTCTTCCCCATCTGTTTCCTCCTGCTCTCTCCCCACCTGTCCCCATTTCACCTGTGAATTCTATTCTATTGCCACTTCCCAGGGAGATCCATGCTTTCCCCTTGAACCGTCTTTGGATTTTACGGTGTTTATCCTGTACTTTACAGCTAATATCCAGTTATGAGAAGGTACATACCATGTTTGTCTCTGTGAGTCTGAGATACCTCACTCTGGCTGGTTTTTTCTAGTTCCATCCATTTGCCTGCTAATTTCATGATGCCATTTGTTGTAAAGCTTCTGAGTAATGCTCCATTGTGTAAATGTACCACAATTTCCATAACTAGTCTTCAGTTGGGGGACATCTAGGTTGTTTTCAGTTTCTGACTCCTGTGAATTAAGCGCCTATGAACATAGTCAAGCAAGTGCCTAGTGGTAATATGTAGTGCCCTTTGGGTATATACCAAATAGTGGTATATCTGGGTCTTGAGGTAGAACAACTCCCAAGTTTCTGAGAAACTGCAATAATGATTTCCATAGTGGCTGGGTAAGTTTTCACTCTCCTCAGCAATGGAGGCATGCTCCCCTTGCTCCACATACTCATGAACAAGGAGGAAGAGCTTTCACTTGTGTTATTGACCTTAACCTTACTAACAACTATAAGGTGGAATTTCAGAGTCGTTTTGATTTGCACTTCCCTGATGGCTAAGAATGTTGATCATTTAAGTGTTCTCAGCTATTTAAGATTCTTCTGTTGGGAATTCTCTGTTTAGATCTCTACTACATTTTTAAATTTGATCATTTTGTTTGTTGGTGTCTAGTTTCTTTACTTCTTTATACGTGTGTGATATTACACCTTGTCAGATGTGGAGTTGATGAAAATCTTGTATCATTCTGTAGGTGGGCATTTTGACCTAATGATGGTATCCTTTGCCTTACAGATGATTGTCAGTGTCTTGAGGTCCCATTTATTATTTGCTGTTCTGAGTGCCGAATTATTGAGCTACATTCAGGAAGCTGTCTCCTGTGTGAATGGCCTATTCCTACTTTCTCTTCCTATGTGTTCAGTATATCTCATGTTGAGGTCTTTGATCCACTTGGACTTGAGTTGTGTTTAGGGTATTGTCTCTCCCAGGAACAGTCTTTGCACACATCTGTGGTGATATATTATTTATATTTCATTAAAGCTTGTCTGAAAATTCAGAAAGCAAAATTAGCCTCAACTTATAGGCAATGGTGATACTCAACTTTCATCCCAACAGCCAGAAGTTAAGAGGTGGTGGCACACACCTTTATTACTGGGACTCAGGATTAAGAAGTAGATAGATCTCTCTGAGTCCAAGGCCAGACATATCTACACAAGATTCCTCCAGGCCTAAAGAGAAATGGCTCACACAAAGATGATCTCAGCGCCTGTGATCACACTCCTTTAATCCAAGCACTACAAAGATATAAAAGATAGGAGCAAGGTCTTTAGTAGTCATTACCAGGCATTCATTCTCTAGCCACATTGGGGATAGGAAGACATTGAAACTGCATGATTCTGCAGCCACTCTGAAGAGAGGCTTCAATCTGAGTTTTGAGAGAGCTCGTGGATCCGCCATATCAGTCTGAGGTAGAGTGAGAGTTGATGCTCAGATACTTTGCTTCTCTGATCTTCAGCTTGAAGCTTGAACCCCAATATATGTCTCTGGGTCTTTTATTTTTCGTGTTACACACACCAGCTCTCCCTTGCCATGTCCATTCACAGATACAACCACTGTTTTAGTCCAGGGCCATAACACCTCACTTTGGTTTATCTACTGGTGTTTTGTCCTTTCTGTCTGCGGTCTGTATTTTTGCAGTAACCATCATCAGTGTCCTCACCAGAAACCTCCAATTCATCCTGTGAGTCCCACTGGAAATGCTTAATCAGAATGTAGAGTATGATTTCCTCTGTTGCAAAGTTATTGCTGAATGCTCAAGTCCTGTCCAAGGATGTTTCACTATAAGAGGGTCTCTGACACGTTCCCAACACTGGGTTCCTAATGAGCCAAAGTCATAGGTAATAACCAGAACTGGAGATCCTCCTGGAGTCCTCCACTCATGTGTATACAGCACTGCTTGCAATCTATCGTATATTTGACTGGTCTGTGCACATCTGTCATTGACATCTTGATATTTAGAAAGTAATATCCAGATCTTAAAGGGCAGTCTGCCAGAGATCCCATATGAATCACTATGTCAATTACAGAATTCACTTCTCATGCATGAGTCACTCTTCTCCTGAAAGAAAATCATCTCATGGTAGCCATGGTGACAGCTCTGCAGTGGCCAGCATCAGCATTCTGGCTACTCTCTGAACAATAGGATGTGTGATTTCCAGAACAACCCTCCTGTTACAGGGAACAGCAGGAAGCCAACCTCAGTAAGAATGGGGGAGCCACTGATGCCACAATGAGCTTGGGGTGTATGTGATCTGCACCACAGGATCTGAAGAGAGATCCATTCCCCAGCACTTGCTTTTCAGTCACAGAGGAAGCTTGTCACATGCTGCCCCCTCTAGCTGTCTGCCTCAGGCAGCTTCTCTGCTTCCCCTGCTCCTTGGTATTGTGGCCCCTCCTCAGGTGTCTGCCTCTCATTAGTCACCATGCACCTTCCCTATATTCCCAGCTTCAGAGGAGAGGTCTGGAGGGTGAACTGAAAATTCAATCGCAGTCTCCTGAGAGCAGCAAGCACCTTTAAACACCGGTATGCCAGAGTATACAGAAGCAATGCATTCCCCAGAATTCAGAGCGCTGAGACTGGTTTTGTTTCATGTAAAGGAGTATTATAGAGTATTTGTGTTTTCTCAAAATACAAAGTTGATGCCTCACTCAGTGAGGTGATCAACTTAAAAGGCAGCCCCAAGTTGTGTGGTGTAGCTCACCTCTAATCCTAGCACTCCTGAGGCAAAGATAAGTGGGTTAATTAATTCAAGGCAGGCAGCCTGGTCTGTAGAGTGAGTTCCATGCCAGTGAGGCTTCATAATGAAATCTTGTCTAAATAAACGGAGAAGAGAGAAAAAGAAAGAACGAAGGAAAGAAAGTTTAATACATTGTATACTCTTCAGAGGTAATAAGGATTCTATGGTATTATAAGAGCGACTCATGATTAGGATTGGTGACCTTATAGTGGTCACAAGGAGGAGAGCCCGCTTTCTCTCTTTCTCTGCATTCTGTACTGTGATGATACATTAAGCTATCCAAGGAGAACTGTAACAGCACTTTCACCAGAACACAGCCATGCTTTACCCTGTTCCTAGATTTAGACATTCCAGATCAATGTAGAGTAAACTTCTTTGTATAAGATACCTTCCCCATGAATTATCTATAGTAACACAAGAGCAGATATGTGTGCTCTCGGTAAAGACGGGCTTCCTGGCCTTGTAGTTTCACTCTGTAAACCTGTAGATCTGCCACACACTTTGAAGCAGCCGTCACACTCCAAGGAAATTCACATTTGCCACATCCTGCAGGGCCCAGAGACAGACTTACCAGGGCCATGATATAATACAGATTGTCAGACACACAGACACATAGTGAGATCAATTGCTGGTGCTTGCTCTGAAGGAGAGCACCAACTGCAAAGACAGCATGAATCCCAACAGATTAATTATATACATCAGCATCCAGGAGGTTGCTTTGTATTATGCAGTTCAACAAGAAGGCAGGTTTAGCCAATCTCTGTAAGGGATCTTAGGATGCAGTCAGCTTAGAGGAGGAAACAGATTGCTAAGCCTGGCTCACATTGTCCACAATTGAAGTCAGATCTATGAAGAAGGTTTTTCCATCCCTCTGGCCTTAAGCAAGGAAGGTTTTGCCAATCCTTATTGATCTAAGGCATAGGGCTACTTGATATGGCCACACTCATGGCAACAACACATTCACTTGGGGCTTCCTTTACTCCCCATACATCTTAACAGATGTTCAGGCTATGCTGCAGCACACACATGGAACGAAGACCGCCAGGGATAGGAAGAGATGACTGCAGTTGGAAACACTTCTTCAAGAGACTACTTCTGACTTATGGTCAATAGTCTAACCCATAGGAAAGGACACAGGGTTTAAGATACCCTGATCTAAAACTTTAAAATTCTAAAATGTTTTCCTTATTTCCCAGGGAAAGGAGGATACCATATTAAAGATGGCTTTTGCTCTACAGGTGATTGCAGAGCTGGCCAACCATGCATAATTTCCAGGGTCTGCTCTCTACCACTACTACCAAAATCAGGAAAAGAAAAATCAAAAAAATATGTTACTTCCATGCTATCTGGCATCTCATCCAGCAAAACACCAGGTGGCAGCACAACTTTATGCATTGTGTATCCAGAGGCTGAAGCCCTTTGTCTTCATCTTTCATAAATCTGTCCCGAATACAAGGGACTAGGTTTAGCTGTCTATAGTATTCATACAGGATGTAGCTGCGGCAATAAGATGTCTTTGGAGAACTGTGGTGGGGATAAGATCATTGACATCTATTCTAGGTACCTAGCTGGGAGTCTCTACAGAATCCACATGGTTACAGTAGAAGAAGCAGTGAGGTGAGAGATTAGTTGGGTCTGCCAGTCAAGATCCTCTAGGTATGTGAAGCAGAGAGTGACCATGGAGGAAGCAGCACCCACGAGGGAAATGCTTCAAGCAAAGTCACTACACTTAGGATATGTGGTTGACAGAAGGGGCAGAAATCCAAAGTCTCTTCTAGTCTGAGTCCTTAACCCACTCAACTATTGTCCCATCCATAGCAGGAATCTCTGGAGATAGCATTTTAAATGGATGCTCCAGTAGAATGCCGAGCACCAGGAACAGAGTGTTTACCTGGCATTTCTCCTCTCTCTTCCAGCGCTGCTGCACACTCCTTGTTCGGATCAACCCGATTTTTATGGTTTTTAACATACTCATTACTGGCAGGTTAGTAGTGGCAAGCACTCTTCATCCCAGCACTCAGGATGCAGAGGCAGGCAGATCTCTGTGAATTGGAGGCCAGCCTAGTCTATAAAGTGAGTTTCAGAACAGCCTCCAAAGATATAGAAAAACCCTGTCTGAAATCCATCAAACAAACAAACACAAGAGGACACCCATTAGTGAAGTGTGGTGAGATCTTTCTGACACTCTCTGCCTTAAGCGGTGGCTCCCAGCCTGTGCTGTTGGCACTGTGTCTCGCTAGGAGCTCAGAGCTCTCTAGAGTCTAGACAAAGCCAGTTTCTTCAAGACAGATGGTTCACTTTCCCTTCTGCTTTATGAAGATCCCTATTTTAGTTTGCCAGTAAAGCTAATGTATTGGGGAGGCATCAATATAACTGCATAGCTACTGTGCAGCTCTCCCTCATCCACCACTCCATGTGGGTTCTAATTCACTGTTTCTGAGTGCCATCTGCTACCTTTCTCTTGATTCATTCATATCTAATATGGAGTCCATCCAGTGCTCCTCACTTGGAGTTAAGTAACACTGGGATTCTCTTAGAACCACACTTAGCTTATACCTCTTTCAGATGGTTGTGTAAACTACACAGATGATCTCATCCATTCTATCATTCATTCATTCATTCATTCATTCTTTCAAGGGGCATTTATCATATGCTCTCTCTTTGCTGGGTGCCCTCAAGAATGCTGGGAATACAAAGAAGAATCAATCACAATACATTTACTGCCCTGCCTCTGGAGCTCACACTCAAATGGGTTTGAAAGGCAAATGATTTGTGCCTAAAGCTCTATGAGATCAGGGTTGCCATGTGTAGACAGATGTTTCTATCCTGTCTGGTCCTGCAGCCATTTTGTCCCAATTAAACACACAGAGCCTTATATTAATTATAAATTGGTTGGCCTATTGCTCAGGCTTCTTATTGGCTAGCTCTCTCTTAATGACTTATTTCTATTAATCTGATCTCCATGTGGCCTTGGCTTACCAGAGAGTGCCAGGACATCCTACCTTCTTGGTAGCTACATGGTGTCTCCTTGACTATCACTATTACCTTTCTCTCTCCCTGTTGTATTTCCTTCATGGCTAAATCTTGCCTGTACATTAGTCGCAAGAACTATATTCATCAAGTAATAATAGAAACACATATCCCACAGCATACAGAAGGAAATCCTCAACCAGCCATGTCATATGTGGCATTTTACCTTCTGTAATCTTTCCACCAAGAGAGGCATCTATCTCTACATGGTCTGAAGCTGTTGTCTTCAACTGACTGTTTATGGTTTGACATGTTATAAAGTGTGGGGACTTATTAATTCTGGCACAATGTATCTATGTGTAGCACAAACTCTCAGGAGAAATTTCTTTTGACAAAAGTCACAAAGGAGAAAGAGCTACCTTCTTCTGGTGGTGTCCTCATCAATGTTGACACAGGAACAGGTCGGTGGATTTCCAGGATTTCACTGAAGTATAACAGCAGTAAACTCCAGGGCTTCTGATCAGAAGGCCTTGAGGCCTGGTTCAAGTATGCACAAGAAAAACATGCAGAAATGGCTCTATTTGAACATGGTTGTTTAGGTTTCTGCACATGAAAGATGACTCAGACAGAGCCTATATCCACTGGAGTTCAGAGTCCAAAGTGAAGTAAACAGGAATAGGTAATCACACTGAGTATGAGTCCATATTCTTCTCTGAAACTACCCTGAGAGCTGATCTACCAGGGGCTGGCCCTCTACATTCTACACAGGAGCTATTTGGCTGAAAGCTGTTTTATCCCTTGAGTGTGAAGGGATCAGACTGGTTCTCATGTACAGATCTGTCCCTCATTAAGGCAGACATTTATCCACGTGCCAGGACAACAGTACCCTCATACTCTACTTGCTAAGATGCACCTTCCATTCAGTTTACATCTAAAAATCCCAGTTCCCAGCAGGTGGTTGTGAAAGACCCCTGCCCCTTAGCCCTTTCTTTCTCAAGTTTGCCTCCTCCTCTGGTCGGCGGCTTCCCCGATCCCCACCCCCCCGCTGGCCTCCACTTCCCCCGCTGTCCCTTAGCCCGCCAGGCCCGAGAACGAGCACCAGGTGGGCCGGCACGAGGGCAAGCACCAGGTGGGCCGGCACGAGAACAAACACCAAGTGAGCCGGCCTGGAGCCCTGCCCCTGAGCCCCCGCCCGATGAGAAACACTCCGTCCCAAGGTCTCCGCCCCCAAGGTCAGCCATCAGGAAGCGGAGGGGGGGAATTGAGTCTGTTGTACCAGACACCAGACACCAGACCTTGAGAATATGCTGATCTGGAATGGCTCTGTGTCTCATTTGAACCATCCAATAGAAATGATTCTATATTTCGCCTCATTTGAAAGACTCTGTGTTTCACTTCATTTGAATAACTCTGTACTGCACCTCATTTGAATAACCCTGTATAGCGCCTCATTTACATTGACCAATGGGAATAGCTCTGTACAATGCCTCATTAGAATTATCCAATAGAATCCCTGCTTCTAGCTTGCGCCTTTTTCCCTATATAAGGACCCCTTTCCCTTGGCTCGGGGCGCTTGGCCTCACAGAAGCTAAGTCGCCCGGGTACCCGTATCTCCAATAAAGCCTCTTGCGGTTTTGCATCCAAGTTCGTGGTCTCGCTGATTCCTGGGTGCGGGTCTCCTTCTATGAAAGTACCTCTTCGGGGGTCTTTCAGTTGTTCTTATAAAGTACTCTAAAATCTCAAAAGTTCTTCTCTAAGCTGACCCAGGACATGTCCTTCTTGTCCCTTCTATTTCCAACACCTACATTCTTATCTCTGGCAGAGGTGTAGTTGGTGTCTTCCAGTTGGATAAGAAGTCCTTTGGAGTCTTGGCTTGGCTCTCCTCCATGTCCAAGATGCAGAGTTGAACTTAGAAAACACTTGGCTAACAGTGTAGCCTTCAGGAAAGGATAATGCTTACTCCACCATGGATCCAACTTCTGATCAAGTTGAGGATGAACTGGGCCTTTAGCCTTTGATCTGTGCTTAGAGTGCTCCAGAACTTCCATTCTTGAGTTGATTTGCTTTGGGATGAATCTGTTACTTTCTTATTCATTGCTTTAGCCTCAGAACAGCACCTATTGGGCTATTTGCATAAAGTTCCCTAAATTCAAATTGTGGTGCATAATGAATCTATAATAACACATACTTTTGAGAACAAAAGTATTGAATCATCATAAGCCTGCCAGTTATACTTTCATGTTAAATTTTAAATTCACAGATAGCTTTTTGGACAGACTTTTTCCATCACTGATGAATCTTTGAAGAACAATGTATGTCTTCGTGTCTACAAGGAACCACACATTTTCTGTTGTTCTGTCAGGCCCTGTGCATACAGAAGCAGTGCTCCTGCCCTCACAAGACGACTGTCTTGAGTTTCCCCTTTCTCCTTTTCCCCTCCTTTTCAAACTATCATCTGAATTGATTCTATACATCTTAGTGGACATCTTCCATAATGGTAGTCAGACTTCTGTCTCATGGCCTAAAGTCATATATATGTGGTTATGTGTTGAAATAATTGATCTTTCACTGGGCCTCATAGAACCAAAGAAAGCTAATTTCCAATATGGAATTAGTATGATAGACACCATAACTAGCCTACTGGGTTTCATATGACATGTTTCTTGTCAGACAAGAAGGTGTTGGGAATTTGAACTCATTTTTAGTTCTATCTCTCACTATAGAAAGCATAGTATACAACAAATAGAATGACATATATGTTCATATTTCTCAGGATTCAGTCCGTTATTTTTGCTCACAGCTGTAATCATAGCACCCAAGAGACTGACAAAAGAGGATTACTGAAAGTGTGAGTCTCCCCTGGACACATGGAGAAGGGCCTAGGCCTGGCCCAGGATGATGTGGTAGACTTTGAGGAGCCCCCTTTGAGGGCCTTACCCTGCCTGGGGAGTGGATGGGGGGATGGCTAGGGGCAGGTGGGATGTTGGGGGGAAGGGGAGGGAGTGGGAGAAGGGATTGACGTATGAAGCAAGCTTGTTCCTAATTTGAACTAATAAAATAAATAAATAAATAAATAAATAAATAAATACTAAAACAAAAAAAAAGAAAGTGTGAGTCTCTACTGAGCCACATAGAGAAATTCAAGCCAGACTAGGCTACAGTGTGAGGACTCTGTCTCCAAGACAAACAAAAAACAAAGTTTTCAACTCTTTAGACATATTTTCCTTAAAATACATCTTTTTTCCTTAAATCTGAAAGATTTTAACATTTAAAGTCACTTGACACTATGAAAATGGAAAATTATAGCAATAAAGATAATTGCAAAGTAAATATGACAATATTTAAAATATTTAGTTGCTATTTAATATTTACTTAAATGGAATATATTAATTCATTTATTTAATTTTCTTGATTGGCAGGTTTACCAAGAACAAAGTGAATACCTTTCCACACTATTAAATATTTCCTATGCATTCTCATATCCAATGCTCAAAATTTTGGATCTCAGGATTCAATTGCCATGTGTCAAGTTGAAAGAATTGATAGTCATCCTATTAGGAAAGATGTAGAACATAACAACAGCTATGGCACAAACTCAGGATTGTAAACCGCAGTGATATGATCTCAAAGACACCCAAACTAGCTGAGTAGGTGGCTCTCAGGTGAGCAACCTACCAATATGCTCTCTGAAACACATTTATGGAGTTTCCCCTCTGTCAGCACCATCCATATTTCCTGTTAATCACTCATCCTTGGGGCCTTGTTTGGATCCCTTGGCACAATGCCCAGGGAATCAACCAAGAGTAAGCCTGAGTTCTTCCTAAAACATATCTTTAATGTCTGTGACAGACAAGGAAATTCAGACCCTTTCCAAAAGGGAAAGTGATTTAAATCAATGTGTTGTTACCAAAATATGTCCTAAGAATCGTCTTGATTGCAGAAATGTTTTCATTAAATACCTATATTTAATGAAATATTAATAGCTATATTTATCTGTGGGTATAAGTATAAGATTTAGAATGTATTTATGGAATCTTGTTGATCTAGCAATGTGGTGAGAGTAGATTTTCTCCTAAGATCCATGACCGCACTAGCCCCAGGGAGTTAGGTAGATTCCTAGTATCAAACATGGTTTTCCTTCTGTTGAGGTGGCCTTAGGTCCCATTACACAGATGTTGGTTACCACCAACATGTCAGTGCCTCTATTGCACCCTTAAGATTATCATACTATTCTGGTCATTGTTGTGGTTCCTAAGTGTCACAGCTAAGAAGGAACATTAATTGCTTCCTTCCCTTGGCAGCTTGCAAAGTACTTTCTAGTACTATGTAAGTCTGATCTGAGAAAGGAGGCTTTCAACTAGGTCTAGCTCCAATAATAGGGGTCCTGTGTTTTAAGTGTGCATTTTCTTTTTTCTATTTTCCCAAGATTAAATGATTATTTAAAAAGCATGCCACATTGTATAGAAATCAACATTCTCTCTCATAATTCTGTGCATTGGGATTATAGAAATGTCAATGTCCCTGTTCCACATTTTCAAATTAACATCCTCAGGTCACAACAACAAGTCTTCCCAAAGGGAACCTTCCAGAAAAACAAGCTGTTTCCTCTACTCATATTTCCTGATTTTTGTAGCATGCACCAGTAAACTATCTAAGAAGTATATATTGGGGAGTAAGGAGGTGATCCACCAGCAAGCCCACAGTTGTTGACAGCCATAAGATTAGCAACAAGCACAAAGGGATATGTCAACATACTGGAAAATAATCCTGTGACAGCTTGGGAATAACTTTTCATTTCATTCATAGTAGAGACTCCACTGTCCAGTGAATAGGTATTGACGAGATAAGCCAGTGAGTTACAGAGCCACAAGGAAATGATGTCACCTAGGAGGTGAGGAATTAGACCTGCAAAAAAACCTATGATGTCTTCTTTTTGGTAAATGGTCAATATGGAGTCACACAGTCCACAGTACTTGTACTCTCTGCCAGTGAACTGTACCATAGATCTCAGAATAATTGCATGGAAGGGATGTGTAATGAGGGTAGCAGCAGAATGAGCAATCATCTCTCAAGTTGTCTCTTTGATGCCTCAGTCAAAGAGGATGAGCCTTCCTTTTGTACATTTCCAGGCACTAACTCCTCAGATTTCTCACACTCCTGGTAATGCTGTAAAATTTTCCCATGGACCACACTTCCAAGGACTCCAAACACAGTCTTGGAGTTAAGCCTGTGAACAACCCATGCCTCCCATTGATGCTTGCAATGTGCTGAGCATAACAAAAGAGACCAGGAAGCTGACATACTTGTCGTACAAAAATATTTCATCCCATTATTGGAGGAAGCAGTTCATATCATACATGAGTGACTGGGACAGGATGATGAGAGCAGAGCCCTGGAGCACCTGACTGGCTGAGTCTGCCATGATGACACCCGTGGACAGACAGACAGACTGAGTCACCAAGCGACACATACTGTTCCAGATTTAAGTGTGCCTTTACTTCAGGAATGGTGACTTACCTACCACAAGAGAGAGAGAGAGAGAGAGAGAGAGAGAGAGAGAGAGAGAGAGAGAGAGAGAGAGAGAGAGATTCAAGGGTAACAACAATATCCTATATTGTTTGTTTTGGGAGTCACTTGGACTGCCCTGGCCAATCACTCAAAAGGATGTTACTTGTATCCAGTACTAGGGTTTATGTTAGTTTACATCTTTCTACAGAAAATGGAGACCATCACAGACAGCCACAACTGAACATAATGAAGAGGTCAATAGATTGTGGGGAGCCCAGCCCAATGCATGTATCTATAGCACAGGTCTTACAGTGGGAACTTCTCAGATGAAGGGTAGGAAAAGTTTAAGATTGGGATTACCGGGCTGTCTGCTGTGAGATTGTAGAAATAGCTGAATAAACAAGACCTGAACAGTGACAATCAATAGACATGCTAACACAGGACAGGGGAATGTCATGTGCCTACCCAAAGAACTGCAGGCAACTAAGGACTGCTGAGAGAGATAGTCTCTCCTACAGATGAGTCCCTTGGTTGGTTATCCAATACAAAGTTGTATCCCTGAAGCATATGTACACAGACAAAATACCTGGGCCAACTGGATATGTGTGTGTGTGTGTGTGTGTGTGTGTGTGTGTGTGTGTGTATGTGTGTGTGTATTTGAAGGGAAAGAGTCATTCAACTTAATAGCTGAGAAACATGACAGGGCCTGGAAGGATGAAATATATCTTTAAAACTAAATGTTAAAAACTTATATAAAAAAAGACCAAAGGAAAGAACACTGATTAGGATTTTTATTAAAACATCGCCTTAGAAAATACCAGGTTTCCTTATGACATTTCATAATATTTAATTTTGGTTGATTCTCATTATGCCTCAATTTCATCCTCACTGTCCTACCTTCCATACTCACAGTACTTTTCTATCTCCTGTACACTCCCTTCCAATTTTGAATCACATTGTACTCTGATGCTCCCCTGGCTAGCTACCACTCTGTTATGAAACCATGCCATGTTTCTTTTGAGAGATGAAGATGGAATTATTTCCCTTTCCTGTTGACTTGCAAGGCAGACTCTAGTTAGTGCTGTCTTTCATTATTAAGGGGCAGAGAAGGAGGTCAGAAAGTGAAATGTGCATGTCTGAGAAAACAGATGGTAGAGAATTGGAGAAGCAGATACCAGGCAAGAAGGGCAGGATTTCAGAAAGGGGTTGGAGGACTTCTCTGGAGCATAAGTGCGATCACTTCTATCTGCCGTGAAATCTAGAAAACATCAAATATTTTAGGGAAACTTATGGTGCTTTTCCCTTGTGTATTGCATTCCTTCTTTCTCTACTCCTGTGACTATATATCTGACAAGCAGCATCTAGGGGGAGGAAGGGTAGACTGGTATAGAGCTCAAAGGGTAAGCATGGTGGCTCAAGGCTAAGGGAGTTCATGACATTATGATCAGCAGCCAGCAATCAGAGAACAGGAAGACAGTAGAGCCAAGGCTATAAAAACTGAAGGCCAAATGGCATGGCAGGTAAAGGTGGTTGCCGCTAGGCCTGTTGACCTGAGATCTGTCATATGGTCCCCCATGTGTCCTTCCCACAAACATATAAGTCAATGCAATGAAGAAAAGGAAAATAAACAAAACCAAAAGGCATGCGTGGCATGAAGCACAGCTCCATGTCTTAGAGGTTCCTCAACATTCTGAAAGTGCCACCAAATGGGGACAACGTGTGCAAAGTCAGAAACATATGGGGAACGTTCCAGATTGAAAGCACAACCCGTATACATTTCTAGGAAATCTAAGTAATTTTTGGTGTTACAAGTGAAATAGATTCTCTTCTGGTATTTATTTTTATACTAGTTTGTCCTCACAAGACTAATTTACTCAGGGTGGCAACATTTATCACTGTCCAAATGACTGAGGGGCACACACCTAGCATTTGCAATTGCATCACTTGGTGTGTATACCAGCTTTTCAAAGCATGATTATACATTGATATCAAGTCTCATCACTTCCCCCTCAGCCTGTCATTGTCACTTACTACCAAAGCTTGAAACCTTGTAGTCCACCTGGTTTTGTTTTTTTGTTTGTTTGTTTGTTTTGTTTTTCGAGACAGGGTTTCACTGTGTAGCTTTGGAAACTGTCCTGCCACTCGCTCTGTAGACCAGGCTAGCCTCAAACTCACAAACATCCACCTGCCTATGTCTCTTCAGTGCTGGGATTAAAGGCATTGGCCACCACCTCCTGGTTCCACCTGGCTTTTATCTGAACATTCTGAGTCCTAAATCTAAGTGACATAGGAAACTCCTTTTCTACTAACTTCCTAACAGGGCCAAACCACTATTTACTAAGGAGTCTCAGTCTCTTACTGGTACAACAGGCAGGAAAAACCTGTTAATACTTTGGCTAAATTGGAGTTGTTCCCTATCTGTGGTAGTTTGAATGTAATTGTGCCACATACGTCCTTAAGGATTGACACTATTAGAAGGTCTGGCTTTGTTGGAGTAGGTACAACATTATTAGAGGAACTGTGTCACTGTGGGGTTGGGCTTTGAGGTTTCATATATGCCTCAGTGTCTCAGACCATTTTCTGTTGACTGTTAAGTCAAGATGTAGGACTCTCAGCTCCGTCTCCAGCACCATGCCTATCTTCAAGCCACCATATTTCCCTCCATGATGATGATGGACTAATCCTCTGAAACTGTAAGTCACCCAATTGATTGTTTTCCTTATAAGAGTTGCCATGGTCATGGTGTCTCTTCACAGTAATAGAAACCCTAACTAAGACACTGGCCTAATATCTGGCCTTTGCTTAGAATGTTGGCAGGGCAAGAATCTTTTGTGTTTTTCTTTGCCACTGGTGTTAAGACAGCCCTGTGTTGTTTGCTCAATAAAACAATGAAGCACAACTTAACAACTAAACTACTGTTAGATAAATTTTTGGTCAGGGGGATTATATCACAGAAGTGTCTTTTTGCAAGGTAGAATACTGGTGAGGACTCTGTTATGATATCATGGTGACTATTGATGCTTGACAAAGTTCCAAAATTTCAACATTATAGACCACACTTCTCCATCACCTTTTTCCTTTCATTTTTAATGATTCTCACTATTAATGCCTTTCCCATTGGGAAATTTTATAAGGAGGAACTTGATAAAAGATAAAAGGGGTCCAGACAAGGCTGGTGAAACCCACAGAAACAGCTGAGCTGAATATCCAGGAACACTTGCTCCTCAGACTGATAGCTGGGATACCAGCATGGGACTGATCCAGACCCCAGGAACATGGATTTCATTGAGAAAACCTCAGAAATCTACAGTACCTCTTGTAGTAGTTCAGTACTTATCCCTAGCATAGGTGTGGACTTTGGGAGCCCATTCCACATAGAGGATTACTCCCTGAGCCAACACACATGAGGGTGAGCCTAGGCCCTATCCCAAAGGATATGATAGACTCTGATGACGCCCTATGGAAGGCCTCACCATCCAGGGGAAGCAGAAAGGGTATGTGATAGGTAAGGTTTTAGTTGGGGGGGTGGTAGGGGAGGAGGGAAGGGAGAGGAAACTGGGATTGTCATGTAAAACAATCTTGTTTCTAATTCAAATAAATTTTCTGAAAAAAAGATAAAAATGTGTGCATTGGTAGTTTCTCTAAACCAGGGAACCAGGAATTCCTAAGTACCTTCCTAATTATGCCAGATTAGGAATGTTGCTTACTAGACACACCGGATGCCAAGGATGAGATGCCTACCCAGATTAAAGGCAAGAGTTCAGTTAATAAAGACAGAGAAATGTTAGTGTATAGTGGGGAAAGAGTAAAATATCAGGACCTTCCCCGTTAGGAGTGTATGAGGGAACAGGTCCACATAGTAAGACTGAGAAACTGTAGTGTAGTGTCTACTCCCCAGAAGTTCTTTTCCCAAGGTCAAGCAGTTAGATAAGGGTCTGCATTCCCTTGGGAACTTGAGGAAAGTTCCTGTTTGATAAAGCAATCATTCTTCTTGTCTCTAGCTAGAGGAACTTGTAACCCTTCATTCACTAATGACTGATACCTATTCTCAAGGCCAAGGCTAGATTGCTCATGTGCCCCTTTGTCTCCTGTTTAGTCCTATGTGCAAAACTATACAGTATAAAGTGTGTAATCTCAATTACAGCCTGCTGACAGCCATCCCAATTCTCCCCAGAACATGTCTGTTTCCTTCTCCCCCCCATCGACTCCACACATCCTCTTTGGGACTTGAACCCCCTTCTGAAGCAGGTCTCCTTCAGAATACCATGTGAAAAGGATTGGTTGTTAAAGGATTAGGGGAAGGAAAAAGTGGCAGAAGTCACGGGCCTTTTATATTTCTTTCCTCAGTATACACTGTATAGGAAAGACAGTCAAGCCATTTGTTTTCTTTCTGGAAAAGAATTCTTATTTCTCATATACCCTCTAAGTAACAGGTAATATCATAGGCTCATATGTGAATAATTTGGTATGTTCCCTACTATCAATTTTTCATTCCATGTTCATTGAGACTGGCCAACTGTTCTCTTCTCATTGCTTCTCATTGACTCTGAGACAGTGCAGCATGGTGCTTGCTTGTCTATTTGTTCATAGAATTAAAATCTTTGAAATGATGAGGAATATAAATGTTTATCGCCCCCTATGAAGGAGGAGCACCCAGAGAAATATGTTTTTTATTAAAATTCTGCTATGCAACCTTTATGCACATAGTCCAGTACCTTTAAATCCTGGATAGGCTCTTATTACCATCACCAGAGTTATTATTGTAATTCTAAATTTTGGTATGGACAGATCTAATGCTAGATGTGATCTCAGGGAGTACACCTAGTCAGATGAGGGTCAGATAGTTGAAAGAAACAATACTCAATTCTTAGTTTCTTATTAGAATTCTGTTTCCAACAGCCTGAGGATGAAGGGAGATCAAATAAGGGTACACATGCATAGGAACCATAGCAATACTGTTAGCAGACTTAGAGCCACAGACAGAGCCCCGACAACCCATAACTGGTCAACAGTCTTCAAACAGCCGACTTAAATGGGAATTGATAGCAAAAAGCACATAAATGTTTTGATGCAGCATGAGATTAGACCTTGGAAGGTGAGTCCAAACCACGATGGGTGAGTGACAAACATGCCATGCAGACAAAACTTAGGTGGGAAGTTTTATTGGGGAAGGGGAAGAGAGCAAGGGAAGGCAGTGAGGAGAGAGAGAGAGAGAGAGAGAGAGAGAGAGAGAGAGAGAGAGAGAGAGAGAGAGAGAGAAGAGACAGAGACAGAGAGACAGAGAGACACAGAGAGACAGAGAGACAGAGAGACAGAGAGACAGAGAGAGAGAGAGAGAGAGAGAGAGAGAGAGAGAGAGAGAGACGGGGGAACAGCAAGAGAAAGAGAGTGAGAGTACGTGGAGCTTGTCTCCTAAAGGGACATTTTGAGCCTGTGTGCAGAGTCAGGATACTTCTTGCCATGCACCGAAAAGGACAAGACCAAAGTGTGCCTGGATGCTAACAGATGAGATTTCTTCAATGTAGCCACATTTGAAGGTTGAACAAAGAGATTTAATGTCCTATCCCAGCCCTAATCTGCCTTCAGTGTCTTGACATGAGGTTGCAGTTTAAACAAAGGACCAGAGTTATGAACAGCTGAGGAATCAAAGAGTGGTCCTGCCTAATATTGACACATCATGGTAATGCTCACTCTCCTGCACGGGGGTCTGACAAGTTGTAAATCTTTTTTTAGGAGGAAAACCTTCCCTTCTGGTTGGTTCAGGCCTTAGCTTTCTCACCTCACAGCAGTAATCCCTGGAGGAATTCTGGTTCCCTGGGAAAACAACCCAAGCAAGGGACTTGAGTGCATCTGATACTGGGGTATCTGCAAATCTCTGGGTGTGAGAGAGCCTTTTTTTCTGCTCTCTTGTACATAGCTTGAGAGACTAGGGTCCTGGAGATACAGTGGCGAACAAAGCCACCCCAAGCCAGAGGCTTTCAGATTCTTGTCTCTCAAATTCAAAGAATAAAACCACAGACCAGGCAATATTAATTCTAGAAAAAAGTATTACTTACAGAGAGCTTACTGGAGAAAGAAGGCAGAGCTCCTGTGGAGCAGGAGGGGTCACTGGGTGTGGGATAACACAGTCTCACTGCCTTGGTGTTAATAAGGCTTTAGTGGGAAGGCGAAGGGAGGCTGAGAAGAGCCAGTCAGCCCAGCTTTCATTCCAGATGTTGAGGTCCTCAGGGTGTCAGGCAAGTTCTCAGTATTTTTTCAGGGAAAATAGTACTCCAATAGGGGAAGAGACATGAGGAAAGAGATCCACTTCCTGGCGTATTCAGCCTTTAGCAAGGATGAGGCTATGGGTCTCCCCAAGGTTCTTTCTCCGTTATACCCAAGAAAGAAACTTCTCAACTTCTTTTGGGGTCTTTACAAAAAAGATTTATGCATTTCTTTTATGTGCAGGAGTGTTTTGCCTGCCCTGTATGTATGTGCATCGCATTCAAGGCTGGTGCCTGTGGAGGCCAGAAGAAGGTGCAGGATCCCCTGGGCCTGGAGTTACAGGGTATTGTGAGCCACCAGGTGGGTGCTAGGGACTGAATCTAGATCCTCTGTGAGAGCAGGAGGCTTTGCCCTTACAGAGCATATGCTCTTAACTGCTGAGCCACCTCTCCAGCTCTCCTCTGGGGTCTTTTTTTACCTAAACTACACAGCCATCTGCTGCCTTCTAGTCCATCAACTCTTTAGGATATACTCATTCCTGGCAGGCCATTTACAATACATTGAGTGAGACTTGAAATGGTAAGTTACAGTTAAAGGAATTTGAGCTAATTATTTAGCAATACACCCAAGTGTTGGTGCAAAAACGTTACTTCAAAAGAAATAACAAATAGTGTGTTTTGTACCCAAAGACAAGTGTCTGTGAGCCAGGAGCACAAACACTGGTTACTCCAAATACCGTGCTTCAAGATGGTAAGAATTGAAAGCCATTTTTATGTTTATAGAATAGAAGAAAGAAACAAATCAAGGCAATTGTCAAATACATTGGTGGAAACATCACATACAGGTGAGTTGCAGCAGGATGGGGAAATCTCTGCTCTTTAATAGCCACTGCCTGCTCCTATTCTTAGTTTTCATGTTGGTAGAAGATAGGGGTCTATTATAAATGCTAGGTGAGATGCAGGTGGGAAATACATAGTTATTAAGACAGTTAAAGACAAACCAAGATAATTGGGCTCTGTATCTGCAACATTCAAACATAATCTCAATGATATATTCCAGTTACTCTTGTTGACCTTTTCCTGGGAACTACAGTTTGTGCGGCCATGTGTGTGTCACCGAGAAAACCAAAGGTACCATAGAAAGGGCTAAAAGTAAAGGCAAAAAGGAAGAGTTTACGTTCTCATTCTTTATTGTCTTTGTTCTATTTTTCCCTAGAGATCTTTAAAATCATTCATGTGTCAGTCTGGGCTACATATGAAAACTGGTCACCAGTGACTTCCTGTGGTAGGAAGACTAGAGCCAAGACAATGATGGGTCTATAATGGGCCCGACCTTACCTGGAAGAGAAAGCTTAGCATGTATACGTGTTCTTTGATTTATACCTCATGCCAGAGCCATAAAAATGGCTTTTTGAGTTAGGCATCATTGACTCTTTCTTTTCAATATGGTCATATTAAGCAAATTTTTGTTTTTTGCTTTTCACCATCATTTCATCTTTTTTAATTGGCCTAGTAAGTATGAGAGACCAGGTAAATGTGGTGAAGGGACCAGCCTCCTGCTTTGGCAGCCATGACAGACTGCAGAAAAGATATGTTGGCACATGTCTGACCTTGCTGGGTCTGCCCTAATCACAAGGAGGTCAGATACTCATGTGGCAAGGAACCAATCCGAAGTTAGCTGACACATTTTATGGTACTTTAGGGTAAAAGTGGCATAACAGTCACCTTTAGAGAATAGCAACTCTCCTGGGAGGGCCTATAGGCCATAACAACCAGTTGACCAATCAAAACAGAACAGGTCGTCCAAGCCTGGAAATTTACCTACCTATCCTGAGACTGTTGCATACCCCCCATATGCTGTCCAGTAAGTTCCCTACCTCTCTGTTTTTACGGATCCTTCTCCCACCATCTGCTGTGATGAACTGATGAAGGCCCCAATTAATGCAGTTAGCTCGATAAACAACAATAAAAGACTCCACTTTTGCTTTGGAATGGGTATCTTGGTAAATTGGGCGTTCAGAATCTGGGCACAACATTGGGAGGTTTGACAAGCAAGAGAGGCCTAGTAACCAAGGGAGGCAGAGTAACCATGGGAGCCCTGGTAAACATGGGAAGCCTGGTAAGCATGAGAGGCCTGGTAAACACTGGAGGATAGTCTGTCTAGGGCAGTCAGAATACAGCCTCTAGCCCTTTTAACTCCAGTAGTACTTCACTTTGCAGTTATGAATCCAGGACTTTATTCTTAGAAGGACAATTCAATTCAAGTGAGTCGTTAGCAATACATTGTATGTAATTTCCCACTCTCCAGCCACTTGTTCATCAGGCCTGTGTAAAACAGTCTAGAAAGAAAGTAAATGGAGACTGAGAAAGAAATGAGCCCCTGACCCTAGAATCTGGCAGAAGTCTCATTATCGAAGAGTAAAGAATTGCAGCAACAGTAACAAAATCTGCTGTATAGAATGTCTACATAAATTATTCAGCTTATAGAAATGTTTTACTTAGCCTGCTAATAGTGGGGAACATGTTTAATCCCAGCACTCAGGAGGCAGAAGCAGGTAGATGGATCTCAGTGAGTTCAAGGCCAGCCTGGTCTACAGAATGGTAGGCGACCACTCCACAAATGAGGCACAAACTCAGCCCATCATTATTGCTCTGTACATTGATTGAGAGCCAGCCTAAAACTAGTGCCACCGGGTACTGAAAAGTACACAGGCACTTCAGGAGCATAGGCCTCTTGAACATAATACATCATCACAGCAAAGAGGATGTCCTGAATCAACAATGATGGAGTTCTATGTTTTCAAATACCTATTGAGAATGAAGAGCATACTATACAACAACAGAAAGGCACTGAGGAGGGAGAGTAGGGCATAGAATGAGGTCTTGAATAGCCTCACCCAAAGCTTTCAACAAATTAGCATATGCAATAAATCAATGGGTAGAGAAGAGGACTGGAATAGCAATGCTCCCTCACCCTGCTAATGTGAGGAAAGCAAGTGGTAGAAAGGCCACAGCATGCACATGAGTGAAAAATCCTGCATTATGTAACATAAAAGTACTCAACTCTGTGTAGAGCTGGGCTGTTTGAGCTGCTAAGAGTTTTCCTTACTCTACCTGCTTCCTGTTTGGAAATGTATCCTTTTTCTAATAGGGTCCTTAATTCCGTTGCCCTTCATGTCTCTATTCAGTTCTTTGTTATGGTACTCCCTGAATCCCAGTAGGCACGAATGCCAGTGCTACAAGGAACACAAGAGCATAACTCCTCCTGAGGTGCTTCCTGAATCCTACTAAACACCAGTGCCAGTGCTACAAGGACAAAGAACCTGGAATTCTCCCAGAAGTGCTCCCTGAATTACAGTAGCCACCAATCCAGTGCTGTACAGAACACAAGAACATGACTCCTCCAGAAGTACTCCATCAATCCTAGGAGCCACCAATGCCAGTGCTACAAGGAACACAAGAACATGACTCCTCCAGAGATACTCCCTGAATCCTAGTAGCCATCAATGCCAGTGCTACACGGAGAAAGAACCTAGAATTCCTCCAGAGGTTCTCCCCAAATTCCAGAAGCCACCAATGTCAGTGTTACAAAGAACACAATAATATGACTCCTCCAGAGGTGCTCCCTGAATCCCAGTGGCCACCAATGCCAGTACTACAAGGACAAAGAACCTGGAATTCCTCCAGGGGTGCTCCCTGAATCCCAATAGCCACCAAGTCAGTGCTACAATGACAAAGAACCTGGAACTCCTTTAGAGATGCTCCCTGAGTGCCAGTAGCCACCAATGCCAGTGCTACAAGGACAAAGAACCTGGAACTCATCTAGAGGTTCTCCCTGAATCCCAATAGCCATCAGTGCCAATGTGATAAGGGTAAGTGGAAACCTTAAAAAGTTTAAAAGACTCAGAAAATATAGGTGCTCCTTTGTCATGCCTACCTATCATCAAATAGGTACATCTGTCGGGGGGTATTCGTCCCTGAAAGCCCTGTGGCACTTACAGCTAGAGAAGTGTCACCTACAGACTTATGAGGAATTAAACACACCCAAGGAACCCTATCCTTCATGAAAGAAGACTGGTACAAGGGGCCTCAGAAAAGACACAGAGTGAGACTTTGGAAAGAGCTTGATAATAGAATCTTGTTAGAAAGTAATCTCCATGAATTCTCGGTTTAGTGTTAACTTAAGGAACAGAAATATTGGCACACATTTGAGAGTGTTAGATCCTTCCTCAGCTCTTGGGTGGGTTTAGCTCAGTGAGCTGGCCTGCCAGAAACTCAACAAACAACAAAACTGTCCCAGGATATAGGCTTTCTGCTCTTGTCTCTTAAAGAATGAAATTCAAAGACTACAGAAGGTGAGTTGCATAGCGAAGTATTTTATTATAGGGAGCATAAGAGAAAGAAAGAAGGAAGAATTTCTGTACAGAAGGAGGATTCCCTGGCACTAGGATACCATCATGCTGTTGGTCTGGGTGGGTTGTTTTCTTGCTTGCTTTTGTTTTTGTTTTTTAACTATTTTTAGAAACTGGGATGCAATTCCAGGATAAGGAGGTGTATGTGCTGACCCACCCAGTTGGCCCCAACCATCACATGTTCAGGTGCCTTCTCAAGTTTCTGTCAGATAAGCACATACAGTCTTCAAGCAGATGTGCTCCTTTAGTAGATAACAAAGGAATGAGGACTGGAGCTCTCTTCTGGCTTTTCTGGCCAACAGCAAGGGTATTCTTAGAGCCTTTGCTCTGAGGTCGCTACCCAACCTGATGGTTTCTATAGCTTAGCCCTATCATTTGCCTAAGCCCAAGAATGACCCATGAAATGTAGTAAAATGTTTTGACTTTAACTATGACACCATAAGCCACCACATAGTGCCCAGATTGAATATTGAAAGTCGAATATATTACACTCCCAATAATAGAGGGTTTTTTTCTTCAAACCACTCAAAGAAACAAAAGAGAAGTTTACATTTGTGTTCAAACCTAAACAGTTTGATATAGATAATCCAAACAAGAAACAGACCAGCAACACAGTCAGTTTTCTGCCAAGGATCTTAATGGAAGCCAGATTCTAATACAAAAAGTTACCAATGTGAAGAACAGCAGAAATACAGGGTTAGAAATATACATATATTGCATATAGAGAACAGGGAGTATTTTAGAGTCTCTTGCTCTACCAGCTGAGCTAATGAGGCACCTGCAAGGAACACTTTAAAAGTCAAGGTAAGAGCTGGAACCTGCAAGGAACACTTTAAAAATCAAGGTAAGAGCTGGAACGGTGGCTCACAGCTTTAATCCCAGCACCATAGAAGCAGATCCAGGCTCTTCTCTGTGAGTCTGAAATCAGAAGCCAGCCAGGGCTTCATAGTGGGTCTTAGCCTCCAGAATAAACTAACTAAAATGCAGTGAAGTTGCACAGTTGAACTCAGAAGAGTTGTGACAGCATGCACAAGACCTGAGCAGGATCAACTCAGAAAAAATTCCCAGTGTGATAAGTGGAGGTGAGCATGACGTCCCATCCTTAGCTGAGAAGCTATGGGCAATTGAGAAGCTATGCGATGCGGACAGTCAGTTTTCTCTTACAGTGTAGCTCCTGGTATGATGAATATGCTCCAGTAGAAGGCCACATATCCATGAATATATGACCATCACAAATTGGATTAAATGGGTCACGAAACAAAGAAGACTTAAGGTTGGATGGGTAGGAATTGAGGGTCTATTTGGGAGGAGATGATAGGCAAATATGCTCAGAATACATCATACAAAATTTTCAAAGAACAAATGAAAAAAAAATGAGAAAATGAGAAAAAACTATGTAAGGGCACAGAGATACATGGTCATCCTTATCAAGCGCTGCTCTCTTAATAACATCTAGGAAATGGAAGCAGCCTAGATGTCCATCAACCTGAATGGATAATGAAAGCATGGTAACAGGAAAGCTAAACCTCAGAGAGGGGCATTCAGATCAGTTCCTGTTCAGGTGTCCATGAGCCCTGTGACTAACGTAAATGGTGTCTTTAGAAATATGGACTTACCTTCCACCTATGGGGTAACCAAGGGCAACACCAAAAGGCTGTAATTTTTGGGAGTCTCTTGGACCACCCTGGCCAACAACGAAAAAGAGGGCTTCTCATGCCTGTGTTGGGTTTTCGGTTAGGTGCTTATTGACTCTGGAGGGAATACTGTCATTCTAGTTGAGAAAGGTTCATTAAACTTATAAAATTTATACAATGAATTATGTGCAACATAGGGTTTATTGTTTTGGATAAAGAGTTACTAGTGTGATTCTTTGTGACATTTCTAGACATTCGTATTGCTATTTTTGTCCACCTCCCTCTTTATTCTGTATTTACCTCCCTCACATTTCCTACATAGCTCTCCATTTCCCATTTTCCCTATCAGATCTCTTGTATCCTGCCAAAACATAAGGGCAACCAACAGACATAACCAGGGACAATCACTTCAACCACCAGCATCGCACTATAATCCTAAGAGGGCAGTAGTTGACAGAAGTTTCTGTCCTGCCTGGTCCTGTAGCCCTTTAGTTCCAAATAATCACACAAAGGCTTATGTGAATTATAAAGTATTTGGAAGATGGCTCAGGCTTCTTATTGGCTAGCTCTCTCTTTATTATTAACCCATTTCAATTAATCTGTGTAACTCCATGTGTTCTTGGCTTACCAGTAATGCCTGGGTCTCTTGTTTCCTCAGCAGCTACATGGCATCTCCCCTGACTCTACCTCTTAACACTGTCTATCTCTGTTTTGATTTCCTACCTTGCTAAATCTTGCCTGTCCATTGTTATCAACCAATAATAGAAACATATATTCACAGCATACAGTAGGACATCCTCCATCAGGCAGTAGTGGCACACATACCTTAGCAGTAATCAACAGTCTTCTAACTGGATTTATGACCCATCCAACAAGAGGAATACCATACCTGGTATTGGAAGCCTAGATAACTATGCAATGCCAGTGAAGTCATGGTTATTGGACATGAATATACAGCCACTAATTTACAAAACCATCATAATACCTAAGAACAATCTATACAATCTATAAAATTTTACTCTTAAACACACAGATAAATGTAGTCTTCACCCTTCATCAAGGAAACTTCTCTTTGCAATAGACACAGCCCACACAGAAAACTGGAACCAGACAAAATGCAGAGTCTTAGATTCATTTAAAAACCACTCCTGAAACTCAGGCTCAGGGAACATGGTAGAAGCGGGGGACAGGATGATTGTAAGAAACAGAGGATCAGGACTTCGCTATGAGAGGATTTCTCCCAGTAAACAGAAGCTATACCCATAAAATCTCACCTATATGACTTCCAAAATGTGAGGTGGACAAGAATACCAATGAACATGCAAAACTTGATGTGGAGAAATCCATAAGGACTCAACTCTATAGTAAGAAGTACAGACAATTGACGAAAGCTGGGGATGGGTGGGGTGGCCTTCTCCAGGGAAGAATAGAGTGCCAAACAGCCCTGAAAATATACATGAAGCTAGCATTATATGACTAGACAGGTTATGTAGAGGAATGTATATGTATACACAGATACATGTATGTATGCAATGAAAATTAGTGAACAAGAGCCCATGTATTTGAAGGAGAATGGAGAAGGGTATATGAGCGGGCTTAGAGGGAGGAAAGTACAGGTTGAAATAGGTAATTATAATCCCCCAATTAAAAAATAATCTAATAAGTATTCAAAACCTCATGAACAAAAAAATAAAGTAGTACAAATATAAAATGGAATTTTATTCAGTTACAGAGAAAAATGGAACAACTAAAATTTATGATAAACAGTTGGAACTGACTGAAATATACAGAAATACAAATACCACATATTGTCTCTTCTATGATTCCTGAGCCTGGCTGTAGCACAGGTGGAGGTATTTACGCTATTCTTGGCAATGGATCTCAACAAGGGCTAGATTTTGAATGAGGTGATGGATGTAGCCCCAAAAGGATATGAGGGTGATGACAGTTAGGGTGTCCATGAGGCAGTCTGGAGCAGGGATGTAGCACAGGTGGGGTATTTAGGCTAGTCCTGGACACTGGATCTCAACAAGGCCTACACTGTGAATGAAGACCTGTGGAGTCTGAATACCAAGTACTGATGGGCTTACACAGAAGAATAGGAGCATAGCTGTTAGAGGGTGTGATAAGTCTAGGTGCTGAGGGCCATGGTGGAATAAAGCACACAAGGAACTTTGTGGTTGAAGGCAGTGTGAGACCTGCCAGAAGCCTAGAGCTTTGGTGCAGCACAGGTAGTGTGTAGCAGTCAGACTAGGTTGGGGAATAGGGTGTTAGATATAGACTAGGCATTGGAGTAAGATTTAGATAGTCTGAATAACAAGTCATTTGATGGGGGCCACATACTAGGGGTCAGGTAGAGCCTACAAAAGGATGTGGGATATCTGGTCATTCAGAAGCATGATGGAAGCAGCATGGGAAGGACTGCTAGGTTATTGCAGGTAGGTAAGTCCTGGTCATACCTAGGGCTTGGCTGTAGTGATAGCTGAGATAGTCAGTGTAGGCCAGGACAGAAGATGTGGAACCCTTAGGAAGCCTAGACATCAGCTGCTCTGCAGGGAGGGCTGGGCAGTCAATGCCACAGCACTGATCATGGGGAAAAGGCTGGGAAGGGTATGACAAGGGTACACACCAGAGTAGACCCTGGAGGTGGACATGGGAAGTCTGGGTACATAATGGGATTCTGGGGTCTCAGAAAATGGGACCTATTAGTTTTTGCCATTAGAACTGGTTCTATCTGAATCCCAGAGCTTGTTTGCAAGAGCAGGGTGGAGAGTCAGATTAGGCCTGGCACACAATATGGGTGTCTTGATTGGATTTTATTGGCAAATGTGAGGAATCTGTGTAGGGAGCAGAAGGGTTTGTGCTAGACCCTGGATGCTGAAGTGGGAATTCTGAGTACTAAGTAGCAAGGTAGAGGCAGCCAATAATGTAACGGTGGGTGGATGCAGGTTGGATGGGTCATGGCTAAAGCCTGGAGCTTGGCAGCAGTGAAGTCTCAGATTTAATACCCTGATAATGCCTAGTACTGGTGGATGTGCTGGCAGGGTGTAAGTGCAATACTAGGCCAGGCATCTAGTTTTATGATCTGTCCTAGATCTTCCAGGTTGAAGGAAAGACAGTAATGGACTTGGTTGGGGAGGTCAGGGCTTCCTACATGGCTAGACAATACAGATGACATGGAGAGTCTGGGTAAGAAGTGCCCTTGTGGATGCTGCCTCAAAGGGACTTGTGTGTGTTTGCAGGTAGGGTAGGTCCTGGCTAAAGGCTAGAGTTTGCCTGCAGCAAAACCATGATGGCCAGACAATTCGAGAGCAAAGAACATGGGACATTATAGAAGTACAGATGTTGGCTGCTGTGCAGGTGAGCCTGACCAGACTAGAGTGTTAGAGCCAGGTTATGGGACCTAATGGATGTGAGCCCAAGTTGTTAGCCCCAGGCCAGATCTGGCTGTTTGTGGGAAAGGCTTGAATGGGAAGACAAGAGTACTCACTGGGTCTCTTGATGGACTTTGGAGGAGGAAACATGAAGAGTAGGTGTATTGAGTAGGTTGATTGTGTGGAGGAGGAGGGGTTGTCACACGGAAAGCATCAGGCAACAACTTGATGAAGTTTGTAGAACAATTGGACAGCAAACAGGGAATCAGGGTTGTCCAGAAGTTGCCTATGCATAGCTGCAGTTAGGCCATGTGCTGATCAAAGCCTAGAGCTTGACTGCAGAAGAAACTTGTATGGTCATACTGGGCAGGGTATAAAGAAGTGGGATATGGTCTAGATCTGGTATGTTTCAGAAAAGGCATGGATGAGGATGTCAAGGGCTGGCTTTACCCTGGACGATTACATGTGAAGTCTGGGTGCATAATGTCGTGGCAGAGGCTTCACAGTAGGGACCTGTAGGTGACTCCTGCAAATGCAGGTTTGGGTTAATTTTGCAGCTTGTCTGTGACCCTAGCTGGTTTGGATAGTCTAAGCTAGTGCAAAAGCTGTGGGACCCTGGGGAAGCTTAGAAGTTGTCTGCTGAATAGACATGGCTGGCCAGAATAGGCCATGACCCTGGTTGTGGAAACCAGGCTTAGATCTGGTGGGTTACAGGATAGGCTGAAGGGGGGTCAGGGGTGTTGACCATGTTAGACCCTGGAGGATGACATGAGAAGTCTGTGTTCAAAGTGGGGAGTGGAGGCTGCTCAGAAGAGCCCTATAGGAGGTTTCAGGTATGCTTCTCCTGCCTGAAGCCTAGAGCTTGTCTGAAGAACCCACCTTTGTGATAAGACTAGGCAAATGCAAAGGAAGTGATACCTTGAAGAGGCCTAGATATTGCTTCCATGCAGGCTAGTGTGTCGGTGCTGCTTGTGGGATCCAGGTTAGATCTGGGGACTTGAAGAAAAAGAATGATGGGGATGTTGATGAAATTCACTGGGCATGAACCTGGAAGAGGACATAAGTCTGGGTTCCTAACAGGTGATGGGTGCATCACAGAAAGGAATTGTCAATGGTTTCAGATAGGGCAGAACCTGTAGGAAGTCTAGAATTTGGTAGTGAATTATGAAGGTTTGGTTAGTGTATGCAGTGTTGGGTGATGTCAGATTTGTGATAGACACTACTGGGTTAAATGGGAAGTCTGAGGGAGGAATGCGGCGGTGCAGATGTTTTAGATGAGGCCTACGGCTGGCTGCAAGTAGCCACAGCTTGATAGTAAGACCCTATTGATGAGAACATCACACCTTTGATCACACTACATGAAAATGTCAATCTGGGAACTGACCTGTAAGTTTACTCCTTTCTCTCCAGTTTAGATGATGCTGGAAGTTGGTATGGCAGCTGGTAGGGTAGCAATATCATTAATAGATGTACCCAGCTGCAAACCCTGCAGATAAACCATGATGGGACTGGGAAGATGTGCTCACAGGTGCAATAGTGGCATGAATGTTATGGAGGAAACTGGACACTTTCTTGAGCAGATTAAGGCCTACTCCAAAGGAGGAATCCCATGCCAAGCACACTAAACCTAAACAGAAGCCCATGGCTAAGGAAATCATAGAACCTACAGGGAGATTTACTACCATAATTTTGTTAAAAAGCATAATATCACAGTGCCTTCTAAATATGTATTATAATATCCATGAGTTACTGTAGCTTTCACACTGCATCAAAGCAGCTTCTGCCTAGAATGGAGTTTAGTTAATATGGAGACTCACTTCTGATCAGAATGCAGTGTTTTCCATGGAGTATTAAGCTATAAAGGGGATAATTATACCACACTCCCTCTAGATAAGGCAGAAAAACTGTCACAACCAGAGGTTAAGAAGGATCAGGGTGAAATAGTGACTGGTGAACATGGCATGACTATGTTATTGATGAAATCATTGCAGTTGTGGTTAAGTGCACTTCATCAAGCCAGTCAACCCTCCCACCAGGAATGGGCAGGGGCACAAGGGCTAGGGACATCACTAACTAAGGTCTTATTGAAAGGTGATGACTGTTAGGGAAAGACTTCCCTCCACTCCGCCTCCCGCAGGTTGGCCTTACAACACATATCTCCAAAATATGCATTATTTCAACAGCACTAATTAGATTCGTTGCATCATTAAGAGAATAACAATAAAAAGGGAAGAGGCGATGAAGACATTGAAATTGCCAGATTCTAAAGAATTTATCATAATCTTAGAGCCCTGATCAGCTGCTGCTGAGTCCAAAATCATCTGCAGCTGTATAGAGACTCTAGACTAACAGGCTTCAAGCTGGTTGGGGCTATGAGTAGCATAGTCTGGGTGATGGCTCCACGGGAGCTTAATGCACCCATCTTCCCTAGCTTCTTCTTCAATCCTCAAATTCATGCATTGATCACCTAAAATGTAAGACCACTTTCCTTTCCCCTGCCACACAGGATAAACAGACAGCCTAGCTAAAAGTGTGCATTATAGAGTACCCATCAGACACACAACATGGAACATTCCTCCTTCCTCTGAAGTTTATAAGAAGGGACCCTTCTCGACTTTGAGAGCCCATCCCAAGTGAAGGGATACACTCTGGCCCTGGACACATGGGGAAGGGCCCAGGCCCAGCACAGGAAGATTTGGTGGACTTTGCAGAGCCCCCGTTGAGGGCCCTATACTGCCTGGGGAGTGGTGGGTGGATGGGGTGGGGGATAGGTTGGTGGTTGGGGAGGAGGGATGGGGTGAGGGGAGGGAGAGGGAGAAGGGACTTACATGTGAAACAAGCTTGTTCCCTAACTTGAACTAATAAAAAAAATGCCAGATACAGTAAAAGGAAAAAAAAAAGAAGGGACCCTTCTCTGCTGAGGGAAAAATAACTTGTCTCAGAACCTCCTTCATGGTAATGTCAGTCTGTGGTATTAGTAAGTCCAATCTCTTACCTCCAAAGAAAAATGTGCCTTACTGTTCTCCTTGAACTCAAGCCTGCAATCTTTCATAGTGGTGATCAACCCCAGAAGGGGTCTTTCAAGCCCTGTATTGAACAAGAATGGAGAAAATGGACATATTTCCAACTTTCCTGATTTTAATGAAATCCTACATTTATTGCTCTGTTTAGCATGGCCTTGGTTGTGGGCATAATTTTAAAGTTTTTTATTGTTTTTTCAGTTACTAAAACTTTTTTCATTAAATATATTTTGATCATATTCTTCCTCTTCCTCAAGTCCACTCATATCCTCTCTTCCTGTCTACCCATCCAAAGTTTAGTTCTTTCTTTAGAAATCAACAAGAAGCCAATACAACAAAAGCCCCCAAATCTAGAGGAAAAAATACAACACCCCCAAAAGAAAACAGCAGCAACAACAATGTCTGTAATGAAATAAAAGCACACACACAAGCCTGTGGAATCTACTGTTTGTTTCTCAACTACTCCTGATTATGAGCACTGCCCTAGAGTGTGGTATATCCCAGTTTCATTCCATTGAACAAACTTGACTTCCCCTCACAGAAGTTAGAAATGAAAGTTTAATTGTTGACATTTACACTAGTGGCCAGGTTTTAGTTAATTAGTTAATGAATTAATTAATGTAAAAATATAAGAAATAGACTCCAATAGGGTAAACCAAACCTAACATATCTAAGAACAAAAATAGAAGGCAAAGAGCCCAAGAGAAGTCACAATAGTCAGAGAATCCCGAGTTTGCATACCCAGGAATTATATTATATGCTAATCTGAAAGACATACTTTTAAGGCAGTGTACCTGGTACAGAGGAGTGAAGGCCCTGTGCATGCTGATTTAGTCTCTTTGAGTTCATTTGAGACCCTGTGGCTCTTACACTCTTTCTGCATTCTTTTTTGGGGGATTCCTAAAGCTCCCATAATAAAATACCATTACCAAGACAATTTATAGAAGGAAAAGATTATGTGGGTTTGTGGTCCCAGATGATAAGAGTCCATCATAGCTGGGAGGCATGGCAGAAGACAACAGGTAGCACAGTAACAAGAGGAAGCTGAGAGCTCATAACCACAAGCACATAAAGTAGGCAGGAAAAACACAAAATTGACAGGACTATTGTAGCTCTGCAAACCTGCCCTCAGGAACATATTTCCCTCCAGCAAAGCCTCAACTCCTGAACCTCCCCAAATAGGCCACCAACTGTGAGCCAAATATTCAACTATGGGAGCCTGAGAAGGACATTGTCATTCAAACTACTACAACTGTTTTCTTATTTTGGTTCCTATGAAATAAATTCATCTATTTATATAAGATTGTCAAGTTTAGGGGAATAGACAGTTTAAAAATGGGTCCCTATGTTCCTATGAATTTCATCACTAGCTGTTACAATTTTTCTCATTTTGCCTATTATAAATTTAATTATTTGGTGGTTCCCCTTTCTCTCTCTCTCTCTCTCTCTCTCTCTCTCTCTCTCTCTCTCTCTCTCTCTCTCTGTCTCTCTCTCTTGTCTGCCTCCCCCTCTCTGTCTCTGTCTCTGTCTCTGTCTCTGTCTCTCTCTCTCTCTCTCTGTGTGTGTGTGTGTGTTGGTTTATTTTTTATTAGACAAACCAGTTTATTATTTGTAGAGAGTAACAAGACTGAGAGACCTGTAGTTATTTTCCTATCTTGAAATGATTTCCTTATTTCATTGAACCATTTGTTTGTGTCTGCAAGATCTTGTCAAAGAAGGAGGAGAACTTAGAGTCTGGGTACTAAGTGTGGTCATGAAAATTACTCAGAAGGGAACAGGAAAGATTCTTAAGGATCTCCAATGTATAGGGGGGGAAGTGTCCTGTGGGAGACAGGGTAGAAAGTGTATTGTGTGGTTGCAGCTAGAATAGGTATGGCCAAAGGCTAGAGCTTAACGTCTGAATAGACAGGATTGGTCAGACTGGGCTATGACAATGGATGTGTAAAAAAGCCTAGAGGGTTCTCAGAAGTCAAGGAAACTCACTAGGCTGTACCCCAGAGGAGGACATGGGATGTCCAGATAACTCCGGGTACAGTGGATCCTCCTTCAGAAGTGCTTATGAATGGTTACAGGTAGGGCACTTCATGGTTGAGGCCTAGAACTTGGCTACATGGCAATAATTTCTGGAGAGATTATGATGGGGTTTGGGATGTGGCACCCAGGACAGAACATGGAGTGTATCTTGGGGAGTCTGTGTACATTTTATGGGGATGGAGACAGTAAATAAGAGTCCTATTGGTGGATACAGGAAGGTCAGGTACTGGTAGAATCCTAGATCTTGGCCTCAGTGAAGGCAGTGTTGGTCAGAGTACTAAGGATTAAAATGTGTGGACCCAGCAGAAGCTTACAGGTCGCTTTTGCAGACACTCAGTTACATTAGTACATGGCCCTGGTTATGGGACTAAGGCTAGATCTGGTAGCAGGGAAAATGCTTTAGGATGATGCAGTTAGAACACACACATTATAAGCTGGAAGAGGACATGGGAAGTCAGGGGATCAACTATGATGATGGGGGTAAATACAAAATAGACATGAAGTAAATCTCTGATACAGCCATCCCAGCTAAAGGCTACAGATTCTCTAAGAGACAGTTGGTTGTGTTCAAACTAGGCCAGAGCAAAGATTTGGAACCCTAGATATTGGCCATCACACAGGCTAGGTGGCCAGACTAGATCAGGACAAGGTTGTGGGACCAGGGATACTCCTGGCAAGTTAAAGAAGGCTTCATTTAGTGGAGAAGTCAAGGGAACCAACCAGACCTGACCACAGAGGAGGACTTTGGAGGTCTGCTTACTAAGTCAGTTGGTTGCACCCCTACAGAAGGGGTCAGCAAAGATCCTGGAGGAAATGGTGGGAAGAATTCGATATTAGCAGAAGTTCTCTAGAGAACAGAACTGATAAAATGAATATGTGTGTGATTTATTAGAGTAGCTTACAGGCTGTGGTCCAGCTTGTCCAACAGTGGCTGTCTAAAATGGAAGGTCTAGGAATCCAGTAGTTGTTCAGTCCACCAGTCTGGATGTTTCACCTGGTCTTTAGTATACATCAGAATCCCAAAGAAGTAGGCTCTAATGCCAGTGAATCAAGAGCATGAGCAAGCAGGAAAAGAACAATAATTTCTTTCTTCCTTGTCCTTTACCTAGGCAGCCTCGAGAACCTATATCCCTCACAAAAGGTAAGTCTTCCCAACTCAGGTAATCTGGATTTAAGATGGGCTTTCCTACCTCACATGATCCAGTTAACTAAAGTCCCTCAAAGGTTTTCCCAGTGACTTGGACTTTGAGTTAATTTCAGATGTAGTAAGGTGATAATCAAGAAGAACGATCACAAATGTGTAATGACTGACATGGTGAAGGGGAACAGAAGGTACTTATGACCACTTTTGTGAAAACGTATACCTTGGCTGCTTTGCAGTTGGGGTGCACATAGTAGGACTATGAAAAGAACTTGGGACAAGGGCTACATCTGTTGGATTACACAAAGGTTTTATGGGAACACGAAGGTAATTCATCTTACTTGCTCTTCAGGAGTATATGGGAAATCTTAGTACTGCTTAGGTAATGGAGGAAGGGAACCTGTGGATTGTAGCACCTAAAACAGGTCTTGTTGAAAGACTGCCTCGTAAGTCATGGTATAATCAAGATTGGCGTATGGAATATGAGACCCATACTAGATCCTAGAAAATTATACAGGGAGTGAGGTGGTGGATGCATCGAGAAGGGATATGTAGGTGATGACAGTTAGGGTGTACAGGAGGCATGCTGGAGCTTGGCTGTAGCAGAGGTCGGGGTATTTAGGCTAGTCCTGGACACTGGATCTCAACAAGGGCTACACATCTGAATGAAGTCCTGTTGAGTCTGAATACCAAGTATTGTTGGGGTCACACAAAAGAAATCACAGCATACTTGTTAGTGGGTGTGATAAGTCTAGGTGCTGAGGATATGATGGAATAAAATACACAATGAACTGGGTGGTTGCAGGTAGTGTGAGTCCTGCCAGAGGGCTAGAGCTTTGCTGCAGCAAAAGTAGGCTGTACCAGTCAGACTAGGTTGGGGGACAGCATGTTGGGTACAAACTAGGCAATGGAGGAAGATTCTGAGACACTGAATTACAAGTCAGTTGATGGGGGCCACATACTAGGGGTCAGGTGGGCCTGCAGAAGGAGGTGGGATATCTGGTTATTCAGAAGCATGATGGAAGCAGCATGGAAAGGACTGCTGGGTTATTGTAGGTAGGTAAGTCCTGGTTATACCAGGTAGGTAAGTTCTGGATATACCCTAGAGTTGGCTCTGGTGAAGGCTGAGTTAATCACACTTAGCCAGGACAGAAGGTGTGGAAACCTTAAGATCAGCGGCAATGCAGGAATTATTGGCCAGACTATGCCACAGCACTGATCATGGGGGAAAGACTTGGAAGGAGATGACAAGGGTACTCACCAGAGTAGACCCTGGATGAGGATATGGGAAGTCTTCGTACCTAATGGTGATGCGGGGTCTAGGAAAATGGGACCTATTAATTATTTCAGATAGAACTGGTCCTGGATGAATCCCAGATCTTGTTTACAAGAGCCGGCTAGAACAGACAGATGAGGCTGGGCACACAATATGGGTGACTTGATAGGACTTCATTGGCAAATGTGAGGAATCTGTGTAGGGAGCAGTTGATGGTCACACAGAACGGTTTGTGCTAGACCCTGGATGCTGATGTGAAAATTCTAGGTACTAAGTAGAAAGTTGGGGGAAGCCCTGAATGTAACTGTTAGTAGATGCAGGTTGGATGTGTCCTGGCCAAAGCCTGGACCTTGGCAGCAGTGAAGTCTCAGGTGGTCATACTAGGCTGATGCAAAAGTTTTGCTACCCTGATAATGCCTACTAATAGTTGCTGTGCCAGCAGGGTATGAGGGCCAAACTAGGCCAGGGATCTAGTTTTATGTTCCGTTCTAGATCTTCCAGGTTGAAGGAAAGATAGTAATGGAATGTGTTGGGGAGGTCAGGGCTTCATATCTGGCTAGACACTACAGGATGACATGGAGATTCTGGGAATATTCTTGTGCATGCTGCCTCAAAGGGACCTATGTGTGGTTGCAGGTAGGGTAGGTCCTGGCTAAAGGCTAGAGTTTGTCTGCAGTAAAACCATGATGGTCAGACAAGGCCAGAGCAATAAACATGGGACATAATAGAAGTAAAGATGTTGGCTGCTGTACAGGTGCACTTGACCAGGCTAGGCTGTGAGAGCCAGATTATGGGACCTACTGGTTGTGATCCCAGGTTGTTAGCCCCAGGCCTGATCTGGCTCTTTGTGGGAAAGTCTTCGATGGGAAGCAAGGAGTACTCACTGGGTCGCCTGATGGATTTTGGAGGAGGAGACATGAAGATTAGGTGTATTGAGTAGGTTGATTGGGCAGGGGAGTAGGGTTCTCACACAGAAAGGATCAGGCTAGACCTGGATGGAGGTTGTAGAACAAATGGATACCAATCAGTTATTCAGAGTTTGTCCAGAAGGTGCCTATGCGTAGCTGAGGGTTGGCCATGTGCTGATCAAAGCTTGACTGCAGAAGAAACTTGTATGTTCATACTGGGCAGGGTATAAAGAAGTTGGATAGGGTCTAGATCTGGTATGTTTCAGAAAAGGCATGGATGAGGATGTCAAAGACAGGCTTTACCCTGGACCATTACATGTGAAGTCAGGGTGCATAATGTTGTGGCAGAGACTTCACAGTAGGGACCTGTAGGTGACTCCTGCGAATGCAGGTTTGGGTTAAGCATGCAGCTTGTCTGTGACTGAGGCTGAGTTGGATAGACTAGGCTAGTGCAAACGCTGTGGGACCCCAGGAAACTTAGAAGTTGTTCGCTGAATAGGCATGGCTGGCCAGATTAGGCAATGACTCTGGTTGTGGAAACCAGGCTTAGATCTGGTGGGTTTCAGGATAGGCATGGAGGGGAGGTCAGGGGTAATGAACATGTTAGACCTTGGAAGATGACATGAGAAGTCTGTGTACAAAGTGGGTGGTAGAGGCTGCTCTTAATGGCCCTATTGGAGGTTTCAGGTAGGCTTTTCCCGTGTTAAGCCTAGACCTCGGTGTTCAGACTAGGGCAATGAAAAGGAAGTAATAATTTTAAGAGGCCTAGATGTTGGCTTTTGTGAAGGCTAGGGTGACCAAGCTAGGCCAGGGTCCTGCTTGTGGGATCCAGGTTAGATCTGGGGACTTGAAAATAAAAGCATGGATGGGAAAGTTGCTGAAATTCACTGGGCTTGAACCTGGAAGAGGAAGTAAGTCTGGGTTCCTATTGGGGTGATGGATGCATCACAGAAAGGAACTGTTAATGTTTCAGATAGGGCAGGCCCTGTTGGAAGTCTAGAATTTAGTTCTGAAGTACTAAGAGTTGGTCTGTCTATTCAGGGGTGGGTGATGTCAGACCTGTGATAGACACCACAGGGAAGTCTGGGACAGAATGGGATGGTATAGGTATTTTAGATGAGACCTATGGATGGCTGCAAGCAGCTTGATAGTAAGCCCCTGTTGATGAGAACATTACACCTTTGATCACACTACATGAAAAAGTCAATCTGGGAAATGACCTGTAAGCTTACTCCCTTCTCTCCAGCTATGATGGTGCCAGAAGTTGCTATGGCAGCTAGTAGGGGAGGAATATCATTAATAGATGTACCCAGCTGCAAACCCTGAAAGGTAAACCATGATGGGACTGGGAATGTGTGCTCACAGGTGCAATAGTGGCATGAATGTTATGGAGGAAACTGGACACTTTCTTGAGCGGGTTAAGTCCCACTCCACAGGAAGAATCCCATACCTACCACACTACACCTAACCAAGAGCCCATGCCTAAGGAAATCATAGACCCTACAGGGAGAATTGCTACCATTATTTTGTTAAAAAGCATATCACAGTGCTTTCTAAATATGTATTATAGTATCTATGGATATGTATAGCTTTCACACTTCATCAAAGATGCTTCTGCCTAGAATGGTCAGTTGTTAGTCTGTAGAATCACTTCTGATCCGATTGCAGTGGTTTCAATGGATTACTTAGGCATAAAAGGGATGATCATATCACATTATGTCTGGATAAGGCAGGAAGATTGTAAGAGCCAGAGGGTAGGGATAATCCGGGTGAAATAGTGTCTTATAAACATGGCATGACTATGCCATTGATGAAATCAATGCAGTTGTGGTTGACTGCAGTTCATCAAGCCAGTCAACCCTCCCACAAGGAGTGGGCAGGGGCACAAGGGCTAGGGACATCACTAACTGAGTTCTTATTGACAGGTGATGACTGGTAGGGAAAGAATTCCCCCCACCCCACAGCAGGTTGGCCTTCCAACACATATCTCCAAAATATGCATTATTTGGAGAGGACTTATTAGATTGATTGCATCTTTAAAAGAATAACAACAATAAAAAGGGAAGAGGTGATGAAGATATTGAAATTCTCAGATTCTAAAGAAGTTATCATAATCTTACAGCCCTGAGCAGCTGCTGCAGAGTCTAATTCCATCTGCCGCTGTATAGAGACTCTAGACAAACAGGCTCCAAGCTGGTTGGGGCTATGAACAGCATAGTCTGTGTGATGGCTCCACGGTAGCTTAATGCACCCCTCTTCCCTACATTCTTCAATCCTCAAATTCACGCATTGATCACCTAAAATGTAAGACCACTTTCCTTTCCCCGTCACACAAGAGAAACAGACAGCCTAGCTAAAAGTGTGCATTATAGAGTACCCATCAGCCACACAGCATGGAACATTCCTCCTTCCTCTGAAGGCTATAAGAAGGGGCCCCTCTCTGATGAGGGAGAAATATCTTGTCTGAAAACCTCCTTCATGATAATGTCTGTCTATGGTATTAGTAATTCAAATCTCTGACGTCCAAAGAACAATGTGCCTTACTGTTCTCCTTGAACCCAAGCCTGCAAACTTTCATAGTGGTGATGAACCCCAGAAGGGGTCTTTCAATCCCTGTATTGACAGGAATGGAGAGAATGGACATCTTTCCACCATACCATTCCTGATTTTAATGAAATTGTACACTTATTTCTGTGTTTAGCGTGACCTTGGTTGTGGGCATAATTTTATTGTTTTTCATTATTTTTCAGTTCCTAAAACTTTTTCATTAAATATATTTTGATCATCTTCTTCGTCTTCCTCAAGTCCACTCATATCCTCTCTTCCTGTCTACCCATCCAAATTTTAGTTCTTTCTTTAGAAATCAACAAGAAGCCAATACAACAAAAGCCCCCAAATCTAGAGAAAAATGCAACACGCCCCCCCAAAAAAACGGCAGCAATAACAATGTCTGTATTGAAATAAAAGCACACACACAAGCCTGTGGAATCTACTGTTTGTTTCTCAACTACTCCTGATTATGAGCACTGCCCTAGAATGTGGTATATCCCAGTTTCATTCCATTGAACAAACCTGACTTTCCCTCTCACAGGAGGGAGAAATGACAGTTTAGTTGTCAACCTTTACACTAGTGTTCATGTTTTAGTTAATTAGTTAATGAATTTTTTTGATTTACAATATAAGAAAAAGAATACAATATTGTAAAACAAAACCTAACTGATCTATGTTAGAGAAGAAAAATAGAAGGTAAAGAGCCCAAGAGAAGTCACAATAGTCAGAGAATCCCAAGTTTGCACACCCAGGAATTACATTATATGCTAATCTGAAAGACATAATTTAAAGGCATTGCACCTGGTACAGAGGAGTGAAGGCCCTGTTCATGCTGTTTCAGTCTCTTTGAGTTCATGAGAGACCCTGTGGCTCTTACACTCTTTCTGCATTCTTTTCTGGCAGATTCCTAGAGCTCCCATGATAAAACACTGTTACCAAGACAATTTATAGAAGGAAAAGATTATGTGCGCTTGTGGTCCGAGATGATAAGAGTCCATCATAGCTGGGAGGCATGGCAGAAGACACCAGGTAGCACAGTAACAACAGGAAGCTGGAGCTCATATTTTGAACCACAAGCCCAGTGAGGCAGGCAGGAAAAACGCAAAAATGGCAGGAGTATTTTAGCTCTGCAAACCTGCCCTCAGGAACATATTTTCCTCCAGCAAAGGCTCATCTCCTGAACCTCCCAAATGGGCTGCCAACTGTGAGCCAAATATTCAACTATGGGAGCCTAAGAAGGACATTGCCATTCAAACGACTACATCTGATTGTTTTCTTATTATGGTTCCTATTAAATAAATTCATCCATTTATATAAGATTATCAAGTTTGGGGAAATAGTTTAAAAATGGGTCCTTATGTTCCTATGAATTTCATCATTAGCTGTTGTAATTTTTCTCATTTTTCCCATTATGATTGTAATTATTTGGTTGTTGCAACTCTCTCTCTCATTCTCTGTCTCTCTGTCTCTGTGTGTGTGTCTGTCTGTCTGCCTATAGAATTTATTCTTTGAAGAGAGTAAGAAGATTGAGAGATCTGTAGTTATTTTCCTATCTTGAAATGATTTCCTTATTTCATTTAACTGTTTGTGTCCGCAAGATCTTGTCAAAGAGGAGGACTTAGGGAGTCTGGCTACCAAGTGTGGTCATGGAAGTTACACAGAATGGAACAGGCTAAATTCTTGAGGATCTGCTATGTCTAGGGGGAAAAGTGTCCTGTGGGAGACAGGGCAGAAAGTGTCTGTTTGTGGTTGCAGCTAGAATAGGTATGGACAAAGGCTAGAGCTTAACTGCTGCATAGACAGAGTTCAACACACTGGGCTATGACCTTGGATGTGTCACAGAGACTAGGTGGTTCTCAGAATGTCGTGGATTCTGAAGTCAAAGAAACTCACTAGGCTGTACTCCAGAGGAGGACTTGGGATGTCCGGATAAATCTGTGTACAGTGGATCGTCCTTCAGAGGTGCTTGTGAATAGTTACAGGTTGGGCACTTCAAGGTTGAGGTCTAGAGCTTGGCTGTGTGGCAACAATGTCTCGGCAGAGCATGATAGGGCTTGGAATGTGGCACCCATGACAGAATACGGAGCGTATCATGGGGAGTCTGTGTACATTGTATAGGGATGGATACAGATAAGATGACTATTGTTGGTTGCAGGTAGGTCAGGTATGGATAGAATCCTAGAGCTTGGCCTCAGTGAAAGCAATGTTGGTCAGAGTACTAAGGATTAAATTATGTGGATCCAGATGAAGCTTCCTGGTCTCTGTTGTAGACACTAAGATAATCACATTAGTCCATGGCCATGCATTTGGGACCAAGGCTAGGTCAGGTAGCAGGAAAAAAGCTTGGTTGTTGAGGTTAGAACATACACATTAGAACCTGGAATAGGGCATGGGAAGTCAGAGTACCATCTGTGGTGCAAGAGGGGGGCAAATACAAAGTAGACATGTAGGAAGTCAAAAGGTATTGCCACCCTGGTGAAAGCTAGAGTTTTCCTGGGACACAGATGGTTGTGGTCAGACTAGGCCACTGCAAAGATGTGGAAGCCTAGTTGTTGGCCATCACACAGGCTAGGTGGCCAGACTAGATCAGGACACAGGTTATGGGACCAGGGCTAGACCTGGGAATTTAAAGGAAGACTTCCTTCAGTGGAGAAGTCAAGGGAACCAACCAGGCCAACACAGAGGAGGACTTTGGAGGTCTGCTTCCAAAGTCAGTTGGTTGCACCACTACAGAAGGTTCAGGAAAGACCCTGGAGGAAATGGTGGGAAGAATGCTACACTAGCACCTGTTCGCTAAGGACTGAAACGGATAAAAATGAATCTGGGTGTGATTTACTAGACTAGCTTAAGGGTGTGGTCCAGCTTATCCAACAGTGGCTGTCTAAAATGGAAGGCCCCGGAATCCAGTAAATGTTCACCAGTCTGGATGTTTCAGCTCCTCTTTAGTATACATCAGGATCCCAAAGAAGTAGGCTCTAATGCCAGTGAATCAAGAGCATGAGCAAGCAGGAAAAGAGCAATAATTTCTTTCTTCCTTGTCCTTTACCTAGGCAGCCTCGAGAGCATATACCCCTCACAAAAGGTAAGTCTTCCCACCTCAATTCATCTATATTTAAGGTGGGCTTTCCTTCCTCAATGATCCAGTTAACTAAAGTCCCTCACAGGTGTGCCCAGTGAGTTGGAATTTGAGTTAATTTCAGATTTAGTAAGGTGATAATCAAGAAGAATGATCACAGGTAGTTAAGGACTCACATGGTGAAGAGAAACAGAAGGTACTTATGACCAGCTGGGTGGAAACCTAGACCTTGGCTGCTTTGTAGTTGGGGTGGACATAGTAGGAATTCAAAAAGGACTTGGGAAAAGGGCCACATCTATTGAGTTACACAAAGGTATGATGGTAACACGAAGGGAACTCATTGTCCTTGATCTTCTGGAGGACATGGGAAAACTTGGTACATACTGAGGTAGTGGAGGAAGTGAACCTGTGGATTGTTGCAGGTAAGACAGATCTTGCTGAAAGCCTGCATCTTGGCTGTAGATCAGGAGGAGGTATTTAGGCTAGTCCTGGACACTGGATCTCAACAAGGGCCACAGTCTGAATGAAGACCGGTTCAGCATGAATACAAACTACTTTTGGGATGACACAGAAGGAATCAGAGCACAGCTGTTAGAGGGTGTGGTAAGTCTAGTTGTTGAGGGGCATGGTAGAATAAAACACACAAGGAACTGGGTGGTTGCAGGCAGTGTGAGACCTGCCAGAAGCCTAGAGCTTTGCTGCAGCACAGGTAGTGTATACCAGTCAGACTATGTTGGGACACAGGATGTTGGATAGAGACTAGGCAATGGAGGAAGATTCTGAGAGTCTGAATAACAAGTCACTAGCTGGGGCCACTTATCCGGGTCAGGTAGTCCCTGCAGAGAGGTGGGAAATCTGGTTATTCATAAGCATGATGGAACCAGCATGGAAAGGACTACTGGGTAATTGCAGGTAGGTAAGTCCTGGTTATACTCTAGGGCTTGGCTGTAGTGATAGCTGAGTTAGTCTACTAGGCCAGGACAGAAGATCTAGAACCCTTAGGAAGCCTAGCTGCTCTGCAGGGAGTGCTGGGCAGTCAATGCCACAGCACTGATCATAAGAAAAAAGCTTGGAAGGGGATGCCATGGGTACACACCAGAGTAGACCCTGGAGGAGGATATGGGAAGTCTGGGTACATAATGGCGTTGTGGGAGTCTCAGAAAATGGGACCTATTAATTTTTGCACTTAGAACTGGTCCTATCTGAATCCCAGTGTTTGTTTGCAAGAGCAGGCTAGGCCTGGCAAGAGAGTCAGATTAGGCCTGGCACACAACATGGGTGACTTGATTGGATTTTATTGGCAAATGTGAGGAATCTGTGTAGGGAGCAGTTGATGGTCACACAGAATGGTTTGTGCTAGACCCTGGATGCTGATGTGGGAATTAAAGGTACTAAGTAGCAAGTTGGAGGCAGCCCAGAATATAACTGTGGGTGGATGCAGGTCAGATGGGTCCTGGCCAAAGCCTGGACCTTGGCAGCAGTGAAGTCTCAGGTGGTCATCATACTAGGCTGATGCAAAAGTTTTGCTACCCTGATAATGCCTAGTAATGGCTGCTGTGCCAGCAGGGTATGAGGGCCAAACTAGGCCAGGGATCTAGTTTTATGTTCTGTCCTAGATCTTCCAGGTTGAAGGAAAGATAGTAATGGAATGGGTTGGGGAGGTCAGGGTTTCATATCTGGCTAGACACTACAGGATGACATGGAGATTCTGGGAAACAAGTGGCCTTGCGCATGCTGCCTCAAAGGGACCTATGTGTGGTTGCAGGTAGGGTAGGTCCTGGCTAAAGGCTAGAGTTTGTCTGCAGTAAAACCATGATGGTCAGACACCGCCAGAGCAAAGAAAATGGGACATAATAGAAGTATAGATTTTGGCTGCTGTGCAGGTGAGCCTGAACAGACTAGGCTGTGAGAGCCATGTTATGGGACTTAGTGGATGTGAGCCCAAGTTCCGAGACCCAGGCAAGATCTGGCTGTTTGTTTGAAAGGCTTGGATGGGAAGCCAGGAGTACTCACTGGGTCACATGACAGACTTAGGTGGAGGAAACATGAAGAGTCTCTGTATTGAGCAGAATGACTGGGAGTGGGAGAAGGGGTGGTCAAACAGAAAGGATCATGCTAGACCTGAATAGAGGTTGTAGAACAAACAGATACCAATCAGTTATTCAGAGTTTGTCCAGAAGGTGCCTATGCATAGCTGCAGGTAGGCCATATGCTGATCAAATCCTAGAGTTTGACTGCAGAACAAGCTTGTATGGTCATACTGGGCAGTGTATAAAGAAGTAGGATGGGTCTAGATCTGGTAAGTTTCAGAAAAGGTATGGAGGAGGAGGTCAAGTGCAGGCTTTACATGTGAAGTCTGGGGGCCTAATGTGGTGTCAAGGGTTTCACAGTAGGGACCTCTAGGTGAATTCTCCAAATCCACATTTTGGTCAAGCTTGCAGCTTGTCTGTCACTGAGGCTGGGTTGGATAGACTAGACTAGTGCAAAAGCTATGGGACCCTGAGGAAGCTTGAAAGTTGTTTGCTGAATAGACATGGCTGGACCTGATTAGGCCATAACCCTGGCTGGGGAAACCAGAATAAGATCTGGTGGGTTTCAGGATAGGCATGTCAGGGATAGTGAACATGTAAGACCCTGGAGGATGACATGAGAAGTCTGTGTACAAAGTGGGTGATGGAGGCTGCTCAGAAGGGCCCTATAGGAGGTTTCAGGTAGGCTACTTCTACCTGAGGCCTAGAGATTGTCTGAAGAACAGGCCTAAGTGTTCAGACTAGGCAAATGAAAAGGAAGTGATACATTGAAGAGGCCTAGATGTTGGCATTTGTGCAGGCTAGGGTGACCAAGCTAGGCCAGGGTCCTGCTTGTGGGATCCAGGTTAGAGCTGGGGACTTGAAAAAAAGAATGGATGGGGATGTTGATGAAATTTTCTAGGCTTGAACCTAGAAGGGGACATAAGTCTGGGCTTGTATCAGGGCGATGGGTGCATCACAGAAAGGACCATATCAATGGTTTCAGATAGGGCAGGACTGTTGACAGTCTAGAATTTGGTTCTGAAGTACGAAAGGTTGGTCAGTCTATGCAGGGTTGGGTGATGTCACACCTGTGATAGATACTACAGGGTTAAATGTGAAGCCTTGGGAATGGGGTGGTGCAGGTGTTTTAGATGAGACCTATTGATGGCTGCAAGTAGCCACAGCTTGATAGTAAGATCCTATTGAAGAGAACATCACACCTTTGATCACACTACATGAAAATGTCAATCTGGGAACTGACCTGTAAGCGTACTCCCTTCTCTCCAACTTGGATGGTGCTGGAAGTTGGTATGGCAGCTGGTAAGGTAGAAATGTCATTAATAGGCATAACCAGCTGCAAACCCTGCAAGATAAAAAATGATGGTATGGAAAGATGTGCTCACAGGTGCAATAGTGGCATGAATGTTATGGAGAAAACTGGCCATTTACTTGAGCAGGTTAAGGCCCACTCCACAGGAGGAATCCCATGCCTCAAACACTACACCTAAACAAGAGCCCATGGCAAAGGAAATCATAGAACCCACAGGGAGATTTACTACCATTATTTTGTTAAAAAGCAAAATATCACAGTGCCTTCTAAATACGTATTATAATATCCATGACTTATTGTAGCCTTCACACTGCATCAAAGAAGCTTCTGCTTGTAGTGGACTGTATTTAATATGGAAACTCACTTCTGATCAGAATGCAGTGATTTACATGGAGTATTTAGGCATAAAGGGGATAATTATATCACACTCCCTCTCAATAAGGCCAGAAAGATTGACAGAGTGAGAGGTTAGGTAGGATCAGGTTGAAATAGTGTCTTGTGTACCTGGCATGACTATGTCATTGATGAAATCATTGCATTTGTGGTTGACTGCTGTTCAATAAGCCACTCAACACTCTTACAAGGAGTGGGCAGTGGCACATGGTCGAGCGACATCACTGAGGACTTATTGACAGGTGATGACTGTTAGAGGACCGCTTCCCCCCACCAATAGGTTGGCCTTACACCAGATATCTCCAAAATATGCATTATTTGGAGAAGACTCATTAGATTCATTGCATCATTAAAAGAATAACAACAATAAAAAGGGAAGAGGCAATGAAGACATTGAAATTCTCAGATTCTATAGAATTTATCATAGAGCCCAGAGCAGCTGCTGATGAGTCCACTCCCATCTGCGGCTGTATAGACTCTAGACTACCAGGCTCCAAGCTGGTTGGGGCTATGAATAGCATAGTCTGTGTGATGGCTACACAGTCTCTCAATGCACCCACCCCTCTTCCCTACCTCCTTCTTCAATCCTCAAATTCATGCATTGGTCACCTAAAATGTAAGACCACTTTGCTTTCCCCTGCCACCCAGGATAAACAGACAGCCTAGCTAAAAGTGTGCATTATAGAGTACCCATCAGCCACACAGCATGGAACGTTCTTCCTTCCTCTGAAGTCTATAAGAAGGGACCCCTCTCTGCTGAGGGAGAAATAACTTGTCTCAGAAACTCCTTCATCAGCCTATCTGTCCGTCTATGGTAATAGTAATTCAGGTCTCTTACCACCAAAGGACAATGTGCCTTACTGTTCTCCTTGAGCCCAAACTTGCAAACTTTCATAATGGTGATGAACCCCAGAAGGGGTCTTTCAAGCCCTGTATTGGACAGGAATGGAGAGAATGGACATCTTTACACCATTCCTGATTTTAATGGAATTGTACATTTATTTCTCTGTTTAGCATGGCCTTGGTTGTGGGCATAATTTTATTGATTTTTATTATTTTTAATTTCCTAAAACATTTTTTATTAAATATATTTTGATCATTTTCTTCCTCATACTCAAGTCCATTCATATCCTCTCTTCCTTTTCTACCCACCCAAAGTTTATTTCTTTCTTTACAAATCAACAAAAAGCCAATACAACAAAAAACCCCACACATAGAAAAATCACAACACACCCAAAGAAAACAGCAGAAACAACAACGTATGTAATGAAATAAAAGAACACACACAAGCTTGTGTAATCTACTGTTTGTTGGTCAACTACTCCTGATTATGAGCCCTGCCCTACAGTGTGGGATATCCCAGTGTCATTCCATTGAACAAACTTGACTTCCCCTCTCCCAGGAAATAGAAATGACTGTTCAGTTGTTAACCTTTACAATACTGCCAGATTTTAGGTAATGAATTAACCAAGTAATTAATTTAAAAATATAAAAACAAGAACAGGATAGCATAAAATAAACCTGACACATCAAAGTAAGAGAAAAACAATAGAAGTAAAGGAGCCCAAGAGAAGTCACAACAGTCAGGGAATCCGGAGTTTGAACACCCAGGAATTACATTATATGCTAATCTGAAAGACATAATTTAAAGGCATTGCACCTGGTACAGAGGAGTGAAGGCCCTGTTCATGCTGTTTCAGTCTCTTTGAGTTCATGTGAGACCTGTGGCTCTTACACTCTTTCTGCATTCTTTTCTGGGGGATTCCTGATGATCCCATGATAAACACCCTTACCAGAAAATTTACAGAAAGAGAAGATTATATGTGCTTGCGGTCCCAGATGATGAGAGTCCATCATAACTGGGAGGCATGGCAGAAGGACCCATGCAGCACAGTAACAACAGGAAGCTGGAGCTCATATGTTGAACCACGAGCACAATGAAGTACACAGGAAAATGTAAAAATGGCAGGAGTATTTTAGCTCTGCAAACATGCCCTCAGGAACATATTTTCCTCAGGCAAAGCTCATCTACTGAACCGCCCAAAATGGGCCAACAACTGTGAACCAAATATTAAACAATGGGAGCCAAAAAGGACATTGCCATTCAAACCACTATATTTTCTTCTTTTGGTTGCTATTTAAAAAATTCATCCATTTATATAAGATTTTCAAGTTTAGGGGAATAGACAGTTTAAAAATGGGTTCTTATGTTCCGAAGAATTTCCTCATTAGCTGTTGGAATTTATCTCATTTTCCCTATTATGAATTTAATTATTTGGTAGCTTCCCCTCTCTCTCTCTCTCTCTCTCTCTCTCTCTCTCTCTCTCTCTCTCTCTCTCTCTCTCTGTCTCTCTCTCTGTGTGTGTGTGTGTGTGTGTGTGTGTGTGTGTGTGTCCATGTGACTGTCTATGCAGTTTATTCTTTGAAGAGAGTAACAAGATGGAGAGACCTGTAGTTCTATTCCTATGTTGAATTGATTTCCTTATTTCATTCAACTGTTTGTGTCTGCAACATCTTGTCAAAGGAGGAGGATTTATGGAGTCTGGCTACTAAGTATGGTCATGGAAGTTACACAGGAGTGACCAGGATCTGCTATGTCGAGGGAGGAAGTGTCCTGTGGAAGACAGGGCAGAAAGTATCTGGGTGGTTGCAGCTGGACTAGGTATGCACAAAGGCTACAGATTAACTGCTGCATACTCAGGATTGGTCAGACTGGACTATGAGGATGAATGTGTCACAAAGCCTAGAGGGTTCTCAGAATGTTTTGGATGCTGTAGTCAAGGAGACTCACTAGTCTGGACCCTAAAGGAGGACTGGGGTGGTCCCCATACCTCTGAGTCCAGTGGTTCCTCCTTCAGAGTTGCTGGTGAATGGTTAGAGGTAGGGCCCTTCATGGTTGAGGCCTACAGCTTGACTGTGTGGCTAATGTCTGGGCAGAGTATGATAGAGCTTGGGATGTGGCACCCATGACAGAAAAGGGAGAATAACAGGTAGAGTCTGTGTACATTATATGGGAATGGAGAGAGTGAGTAAGAGGCCTATTGGTGGGTGCAGGTAAGTCCGGTACTAGTAGAATCCTAGATCTTGGCCTCAGTGAAGGCAGTGTTAGTCAGAGTACTAATGAGAAATTATGTTGACCCAGCTGAAGCTTACAGGTCTCTCTAGTAGACACTCAGATAGTCACATTAGTCAATGGCCCTGGTTATGGGACAAGGGCAAAAAATTCTTGGATGTTGAGGTTAGAACATACAAATTAGCATCTGGAAGAGCACATGGGAATTCAGAGTACCGACAGTGGAGTGGGGAGGCATACACAAAATGACATGAAGTAAGTCGAAAGGTCTGGCCACCCTGGATCAAAGCTCAGGTGGTTGTCGTCAGACTAGGCCACTGCAAAGATGTGGAAGCCTAGATGTTGGCCATCAGACAGTCTAGGTGTCCAGACTACATCAGGACACAGGTTTTGGGACCAGTGCTATACCTGGCAGTTTACCGGAAGTATTCATTCAGTGGGGAAGTCAAGGGAACCAACCAGGCCAACACAGAGGAGGACTTTGGAGGTCTGCTTACAGAGTCAGTTGGTTGCTCCACTACAGAAGGTTCAGGAAAGACCCTGGAGGAAATGGTGGGAAGAATGCTACACTAGCACCTGTTCGAAAGGACTGAAACTGATAAAATGAATCTGGGTGTGATTTAGTAGACTAGCTTAAGGCTGTGGTCCAGCTTGTCCAACAGTGGCTGTCTAAAATGGAAGGCCCTGGAATCCAGTAGATGTTCATTCCACCAGTCTCGATGTTTCAGCTCCTCTTTAGTATACATCAGGATCCCAAAGAAGTAGGCTCTAATGCCAGTGAATCAAGAGCATGAGCAAGCAGGAAAAGAGCAATAATTTCTTTCTTCCTTGTCCTTTACCTAGGCATCCTTGTGAACCCATACCCCTCCCAAAAGGTAAGTCTCCCACCTCAGGTAACCTGGATTTAAGGGGGGGCTCTCCTACCTCACATGATCCAGTTAAACAAAGCCACACACAGGTGGGCCCAGTGGCCTGGACTTTGAGTAAATTTCAGGTGTAGTAAGGTGATGATAATCAAGAAGAACGATCACAAATGGGTAACGACTGACATGGTGATGGGAACAGAAGGTTCTCATAACCTGATTGGTGGAAACCTAGACCTTGGCTGATTTGCCTTTGGGGTGCACATAGTGGGACTATGAAAAGGAGCTGGGACAAGGGCCACATCTACTGGGTTACACAAAGGTTTGATGGGAACACGAACGTTACTCATCTTACTTGCTCTTCAGGAGTACATGGGAAATCTAAGTACCTACTGAGGTAGTGGAGGAAGGGAACCTGTGGAATGTTGCAAGTAGTGCAGGTCTTGAGAACGCCTGCACCTTGGGTGTCATATAATAAAGGTTGGAGCATGGCATAGGAGACCCACACTAGACCCGAGAAAATTTTACAGGGAGTGAGGTGATGGATGCAGCCCAGAAGGGATCTGTGGGTGATCATAGGTCGGCTGTCCAAGAGGTAGCCTGGAGCTTCATTGTGGCACTGGTGTGGGTATTTAGGCTAGTCCTGGACATTGGATCTCAACAAACTCTTCACACTGAATAAAATCCTCTGGATACTGAATACCAGGTACTGGGGGTCACACAGAAGGAATAGGAGCACACCTGTTAGAGGGTGTGGTGAGTCTAGTGCCGACGCCCATGGAGGAATAAAACACACAAGGAAATTGTCGTTGCAGGCAGTGTGAGACCTGCCAGAAGCCTAGAGCTTTGCTGCAGCCCAAGAAGTGTGTAGCAGTCAGACTAGGTTGGGAACAGGATGCTTGATACAGACTAGGCAATGGAGGAAGATTCTGAGAGTCCCTATAGCAAGTCATTTTATGGGGGCTAGATAATAGGAGTCAGGTTGACCCTGCAGAAGGAGGTGGGATATCCGGTTATTCAGAAGAATGGTGGAAGCACCACGGAAAGGACTGCTGGGAGATTGCAGGTAGGTAAGTCCTGATTACACCCTAGAGCTTAGCTGTAGTGACAGCTGAATTTATCACACTAGGCCAGGACAGAAGATGTGGAACCCTTAAGAAGCCTAAACACCAGCTGCTCTGCAGGGAGGGTGGGGCAGTCAATGCTACAACATTGATCGTGGGTAAATGCTGAGAAATGTATGCCAAGGGTACACACCAGTGTGGACCGTGGAGGTGGACATGGGAAGTCTGGGTACATACTGGGGATGTGGGGTCTGGAAAATGGGACCTACTAGTTTTGCAGTTAGAAATTGTCCTATCTGAAGCACAGAGCTTGTTTGCAAGAGCAAGCTAGAGATTCAGATGAGGCCAGGCACACATTATTGTTATCTTGATAGGACTTTATTGGCAAATGTCAGGAATTTGTGAACAGAGCAGTTGATGGTCAAAAAGAAGGGTTTGTCCTAGACCCTGGATGCTGATGTGCCAATTCTGGGTACAGAGTAGCAAGGTGAGGCAAGCATGAATGTAACTGTGGTTGGATGCAAGTTGGATGGGTCCTGGGCAAAGCCTGGAGCTTGGCAGCAGTGACGTCTCAGGTGGTCATACTAGGCTGCTGCAAAAGATTTGCTACCCTGATATTACCTAGTAATGCCTGCTATGCCACCTGCTTATGAGTGCCAAAATAGACCAGGGATCTAGTTTTATTATCTGTTCTAGATAGTCCAGGTTGAAGGAAAGATAGTAATGGACTTGGCTGGAGAGATCAGGGCTCTCTACCTGGGTAGACACTGCAAGATGACACGGAGAGTCTGGGTAACAAGTGGCCTTGTGGATGCTGTCTCAAAGGGACTTCTGTCTGGTTGCACGTAGGGCAGGCCCTGGCTAAAGACTAGATTTGTCTGCAGCAAACCCATGATGGTCACACATGGCCAGAGCAAGGAGCATGAAACATACAAGTAAAGAAGTTGACAGCTGTACAGGTGCTCTTGAGGAGACTTGACTGTCAGAGCCAGGTTATTGCACTTACTGGTTGTGAGCCTAGGTTGTTAGCCCCAGACCAGATCGGGCTGTTTGTGGGAAAGGCTTGGATGGGAATCCAGGAGTACTCCCTGGGTATCCTGATGGACTTTGGAGGAGGAGTCATGAAGAGTCCATGTATTGAGTATATGATTGGGAAAGGGAGGATGGGTTGTCACAGAGAAAGGATCAGGCTATACCTTGTGTCGGTTATAGAACAAATGGACACAAGCACTGAATCAGAAGTTGTGCAGAAGTTGCCTATGCATAGCAGCAGGTAGGCCACATGCTGATCAAAGCCTAGAGCTTGACTGCAGAAGAGACTTATATGGTCATACTGGGCAGGGTACAGAGAAGTAGGATATGGTCTAGATCTGGTATGTTTCAGAAAAGGTATGGATGAGGATGTCAAGGGCTGGCTTTACCCTGGACGATTACATGTGAAGTGTGGTACATAATGTCGTGGCAGAGGCTTCACAGAAGGGACCTGTAGGTGACTCCTGCCAATGCAGGTTTTGGTTAAGCTTGCAGCTTGTCTGTGACCTGGGTGGGAGTGGATAGTCTAGGCTAGTAAAAAAGCTGTGGGACCCTAGGGAAGCTTAGAAGTTGTTTGCTGAATAGACATGGCTGGCCAGATTAGGCCGAGACCCTGGTTGTGGAAACCAGGCTTAGATCTGGTGGGTTACAGGATAGGCTGAAGGGGAGGTCAGGGGTGTTGACCATGTTAGACCCTGGAGGATGACATGAGGAGTCTGTGTTCAAAGTGGGTAGTGGAGGCTGCTCAGAGGAGCCCTATAGGAGATTTCAGGTAAGCTACTCCTGCCTGAAGCCTAGAGCTTGTCTGAAGAACAGGCCTTGTTGTTCAGACCAGGCCAATGAAAAGGAAGTGATACATTGAAGAGGCCTAGTTTTGGCTTCTGTGCAGGCTAGGGTGACCAAGCTAGACCAGGGTCCTGCTTGTGGGATCCAGGTTAGATCTAGGGACTTGAAGATAAGGAAGGGATGGGGATGTTGATGAAATTCACTGGGCTTGAACCTAGAAGAGGACATAAGTCTGGGATAGTAACAGGGCGATGGGTGCATCACAGAACAGAACTGTGTCAATGGTTTCAGATACGGCAGGACCTGTTGGAAGTCTAGAATTTTGTTCTGAAGTATGAAGTGTTGGTCAGTCTATGCAGGGGTGGGTGGTGACAGGCCTGTGATATTTACATAGACACTACTGGGTTAAATAGAAGTCTGAGGATACAATGGGGTGGTGCAGGTGTTTTAGATGAGACCTATGGCTGCCTGCAAGTGGCCACAGCTTGATAGTAAGACCCTATTGATGAGAACATCACACCTTTGATCACACTACCTGAAAAAGTCAATCTTGTAACTGACTTGTAAGCTTACTCCCTTCTCTTCAGCTTGGATGGTGGTGGAAGTTGGTATGGCAGCTGGTATGGGAGGAAAGTCATTAATAGACATACCCAGCTGCAAACTCTGCAAGATAAACAATGATGGGCCTGGAAAGATGTGCTCACAAGTGCAATAGTGGCATTAATGTTATGGAGAAAACTGGCCACATTGCTGAGTACTTTACCTCCCACTCCACACGAGGAATCCCATACCTAGCACACTAAACCTAACTAAGAGCCCATGGCTAAGAAAATCATAGACCCTACAGGGAGACTTAGTATCATAATTCTGTTATATGTCCATAATATAACATGGATGCGCATTTTGATATCCATAGGTTGCTGTAGCTCTTGACCTGCATCAAAGACACTTTTTCATGTAGTTGACTGTAGTTATTATGGAGAGTCACTTCTGATCAAAATGCAGTGTTGTTTATGGAGTACTTAGCCATAAAGGGTATAATTACATCACATTCCCTCTCAATAAGGCCAGAAAGATAGTCAGAGCTAGAGGTTAGGGAGGATCAGGGTGAAATAGTGTCTTGTGAATACGGCATGACTATGTCATTGATGATATCATTACAATTGTGGTTGACTGAAGTTCATCCAGGAACTCAGCACTCCTGTATGAAGTGGGAAGGGACACATGGGCGAGGGACATCACTAAGTGAGGTCTATTGACAGGTGATGACTGTTAGGGAAGGAGAGTCAGTTTTTTTCTTTAGGGCTTTACCACCAGGTATGATGGCCATACACCAGAGGGCTTCACAATATGCATTATTTGGATAACACTAGTTACACTCATTGCATTAGTAAAGAAAACAACAATAATAAGGGAAAAGGTGATTAAAAAAATTGAAATTTTTTAAAAGATTTTATGTATTTATTAAGTATACAACATGATGTTTTCATATATATCTGCACACCAGAAGAAGGCACCAGATCTCATAACAGATGGTTGTAAGCCACCACGTGGTTGCTAGGAATTGAACTCAAGAACTCTGGAAGAGCAGTCAGTGCTCTTAACCTTTGAGCCATCTCTCCAGGACAAGACATTTAAATTTTTAAAGATTCTAAAGAAGTTATCATAATCTTAGAGCCCAGATCAGCTGCTGCTGAGTCCAAAACCATCTGCAGCTGTATAGAGACTCTAGACTAACAGGCTTCAAGCTGGTTGGGGCTAAGAATAGCATAGTCTGGGTGATGGCTTCACGGTAGCTTAATGCACCCATCTTCCCTACCTTCATCTTCAATCGTCAAATTCATGCATGCGTCAATTAAAATGTAAAACCACTTTCCTTTCCCCTGCCACACAGGATAAACGGACACCCTAGCTAAAAGTGTGCATGACAGAGTACACAACAGCCACACAGCATGGAACATTCCTACTTCCTCTGAAGTCTATAAGAAGGGACCCTTCTCTGCTAAGGGAGAAGTAACTTTCTCAGAACCTCCTTCATGATGATGTCAGTCTGTGGTATTAGTAAGTCCAATCTCTGACTCCCAAAGAACAATGGGCCTTACTGTTCTCCTTGAACCCAAGCTTGCAAACTTTCATAGTGCTGATGAACCCCAGGAGGCGTCTTTCAAGCGCTGTATTGAACAGGAATGGAGTGAATTTCCTGATTTTAATGAAAATGTACATTTATTTCTCTGTTTAGCATGGCATTTATTGTGGGCATATTTTTATTTTATTTTATTAGTTTGCATTACGTAAAACATATTTCATTAAATACATTTTGATCATATTCTTCCCTTCCTCAATCCATCCAGATTCTCTCTTCCTCTCTAAGAACCCCAGGGTAAGATCTTTTTAAAAAGTCAACATAAAGCCAATGAAGCAAAAAGGCCCCAAACCTTAAGAAAAAAATACAAGAACGTCCAAAAAAAAAGATTAACAACAATATATATATTGAAATATTAGCACAACACAAACCTGTGAGATCTATTCTTTGTGAAATTCTCCTGAATATGAATCTTTCCATGTAGTGTTTGATATACCCAATGTCATTCCTTTGAAAAAAAACTGGCTTTTCCTCTTTCGGGAGGTAAAAATGGCAGTTAAATTGTTAACTTTTACAATATTGGGACGCTTTTAGTTAATTAATTAATTAATTAATTAATTTAAAAAAAACATACAATACAATAGGATAAACAAAATCTAAAACAAGGGAGTTAGACAAGAGAAATAAGGAAAGAAAACCAAGGGATGGTACAAGTGTCCAAGAATCAGGAGTTACACAGCAAAGAATTCCATAAAAATGGTCTCTGTCTGTGTGGGTATGTGTGTGTGAGTCAGTCTATACAGTTTATTCCTTGAAGAGTGTAACAAGATTGAGAGACCTGTAGTTCTCTTCCTATGTTGAATTGGTTTCCTTATTTCATTCAACTGTTTGTGTCTGCAAGATCTTGTCTAAGGAGGAGACTTAGGGAGAATGGCTACTAAGTATGGTCATGGAAGTTACACAGGAGTGACCAGGCTAGATTCTTGAGGATCTGCCATGTCTAGGGGGAAGTGTCCTGTGGGAGACAGGGCAGAAAGTATCTGGGTGGTTGCAGCTGGACTAGGTATGCACAAAGGCTACAGATTAACTGCTGCATACTCAGGATTGGTCAGACTGGACTATGAGGATGAATGTGTCACAAAGCCTAGAGGGTTCTCAGAATGTTTTGGATGCTGTAGTCAAGGAGACTCACTAGTCTGGACCCTAAAGGAGGACTGGGGTGGTCCCCATACCTCTGAGTCCAGTGGTTCCTCCTTCAGAGTTGCTGGTGAATGGTTAGAGGTAGGGCACTTCATGGTTGAGGCCTACAGCTTGACTGTTTGGCTAATGTCTGGGCAGAGTATGATAGAGCTTGGGATGTGGCACCCATGACAGAAAAGGGAGAATAACAGGTAGAGTCTGTGTACATTATATGGGAATGGAGAGAGTGAGTAAGAGGCCTATTGGTGGGTGCAGATAAGTCCGGTACTAGTAGAATCCTAGATCTTGGCCTCAGTGAAGGCAGTGTTAGTCAGAGTACTAATAAGAAATTATGTTGACCCAGCTAAAGCTTACAGGTCTCTCTAGTAGACACTCAGAAAGTCAAATTAGACAATGGCACTAGTTAAGGAACAAGGGCAAAAAATTCCTGGATGTTGAGGTTAGAACATACAAATTAGCATCTGGAAGAGGACATGGGAAGTCAGAGTACCGACAGTAGAGTGGGGAGGCATACACAAAATGACATGAAGTAAGTCGAAAGGTCTGGCCACCCTGGATCAAAGCTCAGGTGGTTGTGGTCAGACTAGGCCACTGCAAAGATGTGGAGGCCTAGATGTTGGCCATCAGACAGTCTAGGTGTCCAGACTACATCAGGACACAGGTTTTGGGACCAGTGCTATACCTGGCAGTTTACCGGAAGTATTCATTCAGTGGGGAAGTAAGGGAACCAACCAGGCCAACACACAGGAGGACTTTGGAGGTCTGCTTACAAAGTCAGTTGGTTGCACCACTACAGAAGGTTCAGGAAAGACCCTGGAGGAAATGGTGGGAAGAATGCTACACTAGCACCTGTTCGCAAAGGACTAAAACTGATAAAATGAATCTGGGTGTGATTTAGTAGACTAGCTTAAGGCTGTGGTCCAGGTTGTCCAACAGTGGCTGTCTAAAATGGAAGGCCCCGGAATCCAGTAGATGTTCATTCCACCAGTCTGGATGTTTCAGCTCCTCTTTAGTATACATCAGGATCCCAAAGAAGTAGGCTCTAATGCCAGTGAATCAAGAGCATGAGCAAGCAGGAAAAGAGCAATAATTTCTTTCTTCCTTGTCCTTTACCTAGGCATCCTTGTGAACCCATACCCCTCCCAAAAGGTAAGTCTCCCACCTCAGGTAACCTGGATTTAAGGGGGGGCTCTCCTACCTCACATGATCCAGTTAAACAAAGCCACACACAGGTGGGCCCAGTGGCCTGGACTTTGAGTAAATTTCAGATGTAGTAAGGTGATAATCAAGAAGAACGATCACAAATGGGTAACGACTGACATGGTGAAGGGGAATAGAAGGTACTCATAACCACGTTGGTGAGAACTGCTTTGCCTTTGGGGTTCACATAGTGGGACTATGAAAAGGAGCTGGGACAACAGCCACATATACTGGGTTACACAAAGGTTTGATGGGAAAACGAACCTTACTTATCTTACTTGCTCTTCAGGAGTACTTGGGAAATATTTGTACCTACTGACGGAGTGGAGGAAGGGAACCAACCTGTGGAATGTTTCAAGTAATGCAGGTCTTGAGAAAAGCCTGCAACTTAAGTGTCATATAATAAAGATTGGAGCACGGGATATGAGACCCATACTAGACCCTAGAGTGAAGTTATCATAATCATAGAGCCCAGATCAGCTGCTGTTGAATCCACTCTCATGTGCAACTGTATAGAAACTCTAGACTGACAGGCTTCAAGCTGGTTGGGGCTATGAATACCATAGTCTGTGTGATGGCTACACAGTCTCTCAATGCATCCTTCTTCACTACCTTCTTCTTCAATCCTCAAATTTGTGCATGGATCAACTAAAATGTAAGACCACTTTCCTTTACCCTGCCACACAGGATAAGCAGCCTAGCTGAAATTGTGCATGATAGAGTACCCATCAGCCACACAGCATGGAACATTCCTCCTTCCTCTGAAGGCTATAAGAAGGGACCCTTCCCTGCTGAGGGAGAAATATTTGCCTTCATGATAATGTCAGTTTGTGGTATTAATAAGTCCAATCTCCGACCTCCAAAGACAACGTGCCTTACTGTTCTCCTTGAACTCAAGCCTGCAAACTTTCATAGTGGTGATGAACCCCAGAAGGGGTCTTTCAATCCTTGTATTGAACAGGAAAGGAGAGAATGGACATCTTTCCAATTTCCTGATTTTAATGAAATTGTACATTTAATTCTCTGTTTACCATGGCATGTATTGTGGGCATATTTTCATTGTGTTAATTAGTTTTCATTACTTGAAATATTTTCCATTTAAAATATTTTGATCATATTCTTCCTCTCTCTCAATCCATCGAGAGTCTCTCTTCCTCTCTAACAACTCCCATTCTAGTTCATTTTAAAAGTCAACATTAAGCCAATAAAACAAAAAGGCCCCAAACCGAGAGAAAAAATAACTTGGAAAAAAGAAAACACCAGCAACAACAATGTCTGTAATGAAATATTAGCACACACACAAATCTGGGGGATCTTTTCTTGTGAAATCTCCTGAATATGAATCCTTCCTTGTAGTCTTTGATATACCCAATGTCATTCCTTTGAAAAAAAAACTGGCTTTTCCTCTTTCAGGATCTAGAAATGACAGTTCAGTTGTTAGCCTTTACATTAATGGCTAGGTTTTAGTTAATTAATTAATTAATTAATTAATTAATTTAAAAATACAAAACATAAAATACACTAGTGTAAACCAAAACCTAACACAGGGAAGTTAGACAAGAGAAATAAGGAAAGGAAACCAAGGGATGTTACAAGAGTCAGAGAATCAGGAGTTTACACAGCCTGGAATTCCATAAAAATGGTCTCTCTCTGTGTGGGTATGTGTGTGTGTGTGTGTGTATGTGTGTGTGTGTGTCAGTCTATGCAGTTTATTCTTTGAAGAGTGTAACAAGATTGAGAGACTTGTAGTTCTCTTCCTATGCTGAATTGATTTCCTTATATCATTCAACTGTTAGTTTGTGTCTGCAAGATCTTGTCTAAGGAGGAGACTTAGGGAGTCTGGCTACTAAGTATGGTCATGGAAGTTACACAGGAGTGACCAGGCTAGATTCTTGAGGATCTGCCATGTCTAGGGGGGAAGTGTCCTGTGGGAGACAGAGCAGAAAGTATCAGGGGGGTTGCAGCTGGACTAGGTATGTACAAAGGCTAGAGGTTAACTGTTGCATACTCAGGATTGGTCAGACTGGACTATGAGGATGAATGTGTCACAAAGCCTAGAGGGTTCTCAGAATGTTTTGGATGCTGTAGTCAAGGAGACTCACTAGTCTGGACCCTAGAGGAGGACTGGGGTGGTCCCCATACCTCTGAGTCCAGTGGTTCCTCCTTCAGAGTTGCTGGTGAATGGTTAGAGGTAGGGCACTTCATGGTTGAGGCCTAGCTTGACTGTGTGGCTAATATCTGGGCAGAGTATGATAGAGCTTGGGATGTGGCACCCATGACAGAAAAGGGAGAATAACAGGTAGAGTCTGTGTACATTATATGGGAATGGAGAGAGTGAGTAAGAGGCCTATTGGTGGGTGCAGGTAAGTCCGGTACTAGTAGAATCCTAGATCTTGGCCTCAGTGAAAGCAGTGTTAGTCAGAGCACTAATGAGAAATTATGTTGACCCAGCTGAAGCTTACAGGTCTCTCTAGTAGACAATCAGATAGTCACATTAGCCAATGGCCCTAGTTATGGGACAAGGGCAAAAAATTCTTGGATGTTGAGGTTAGAACATACAAATTAGCATCTGGAAGAGGACATGGGAAGTCAGAGTACTGACAGTGGAGTGGGGAGGCATACACAAAATGACATGAAGTAAGTCGAAAGGTCTGGCCACCCTGGATCAAAGCTCAGGTGGTTGTGGTCAGACTAGGCCAATGCAAAGATGTAGAAGCCTAGATGTTGGCCATCAGACAGTCTAGGTGTCCAGACTAGATCAGGACACAGGTTTTGGGACCAGTGCTATACCTGGCAGTTTACCGGAAGTATTCATTCAGTGAGGAAATAAGGGAACCAACCAGGCCAACACACAGGAGGACTTTGGAGGTCTGCTTCCAAGTCAGTTGGTTGCACCACTACAGAAGGTTCAGGAAAGACCCTGGAGGAAATGGTGGGAAGAATGCTATACTAGCACCTGTTCGCTAAGGACTGAAACTGATAAAATGAATCTGGGTGTGATTTAGTAGACTAGCTTAAGGCTGTGGTCCAGGTTGTCCAACAGTGGCTGTATAAAATGGAAGGCCCTGGAATCTAGTACATGATCATTCCACCAGTCTGGATGTTTCAGCTCCTCTTTAGTATACATCAGGATCCCAAAGAAGTAGGCTCTAATGCAGGTGAATCAAGAGCAGGAGCAAGCAGGAAAAGAGCAATAATTTCTTTCTTCCTTGTCCTTTACCTAGGCATCCTTGTGAACCCATACCCCTCCCAAAAGGTAAGTCTCCCATGTCAGGTAACCTGGATTTAAGGGGGGCTCTCCTACCTCACATGATCCAGTTAAACAAAGCCACACACAGGTGGGCCCAGTGGCCTGGACTTGAGTAAATTTCAGGTGTAGTAAGGTGATGATAATCAAGAAAAAGTATCACAAATAGGTAACGGCTGACATGGTGATGGTAACAAAAGGTCTCATAACCTGATTGGTGGAAACCTAGACCTTGGCTGATTTGCCTTTGGGGTGCACATAGTGGGACTATGAAAAGGAGCTGGGACAAGGGCCACATCTACTGGGTTACACAAAGGTTTGATGGGAACACGAACGTTACTCATCTTACTTGCTCTTCAGGAGTACTTGGGAAATATTCTTACCTACTGACGGAGTGGAGGAAGAGAACCTGTGGAATGTTTCAAGTAATGCAGGTCTTGAGAAAAGCTTGCAACTGGGGTTGCAAGATAGGAGCACGGGATATGAGACCCATACTAGACCCTAGAGTGAAGTTATCATAATCATAGAGCCCAGATCAGCTGCTGTTGAGTCCACTCTCATGTGCAACTGTATAGAAACTCTAGACTAACAGGCTTCAAGCTGGTTGGGGCTATGAATACCATAGTCTGTGTGATGGCTACACAGTCTCTCAATGCACCCTTCTTCCCTAACTTCTTCTTCAATCCTCAAATTCGTGCATGGATCAACTGAAATGTAAGACCATTTTCCTTTACCCTGCCACACAGGATAAGCAGCCTAGCTGAAATTGTGCATGATAGAGTACCCATCAGCCACACAGCATGGAACATTCCTCCTTCCTCTGAAGGCTATGAGAAGGGACCCTTCTCTGCTGAGGGAGAAATATCTTGTCTCAGAACCTCCTTTATGATAATGTCAGTTTGTGGTATTAATAAGTCCAATCTCCGACCTCCAAAGACAACGTGCCTTACTGTTCTCCTTGAACTCAAGCCTGCAAACTTTCATAGTGGTGATGAACCCCAGAAGGGGTCTTTCAAGCCTTGTATTCAACAGGAATGGAGAGAATGGATGTCTGTCCAATTTCAGGATTGTAATGAAATTGTACATTTAATTCTCTGTTTACCATCGCATTTATTGTGGGCATATTTTCATTGTATTAATTAGTTTTTGTTACTTGAAATATTTTCCATTTAAAATATTTTGATCATATTCTTCCTCTCTCTCAATCAACCCAGATTCTCTCTTCCTCTCTAACAACCCCCGTTTAAGTTTAAGTTCTTTTTTAAAAGTCAACATTAAGCCAATAAAAAAAAGGCCCCAAAGCTAGAGAAAAAATACAAGAACTTGCAAAAAGGAAAACACCAGCAACAACAATATCTGTAATGAAATATTAGCACACACACAAAATTGTGGGATCTATTCTTTGTGAAAATCTCCTGAATATGTATCCTTCCTTGTAGTTTTTGATATACCCAATGTCATTCCTTTGAAATAAAACTGGCTTTTCCACTTTTAGGATCTAGAAATGACAGTTCAGTTGTTAAACTTTACAATATTGGCACGCATTTAGTTGATTAATTGACTAATTAATTAATTTAAAACATAAAACATAAAATACAATAGTATAAACAAAACCTAACACGTGGAAGTTAGACAAGAGAAATAAGGAAAGGAAACCAAGGGATGTTACAAGAGTCAGAGAATCAGGAGTTTACACAGCCTGGAATTCCATAAAAATGGTCTCTGTGTGTGTGTGTTTGTGTGTGTATGTGTGTGTGTGTGTGTCAGTCTATACAGTTTATTCTTTGAAGAATGTAACAAGATTGAGAGACTTGTAGTTCTCTTCCTATGTTGAATTGATTTTCTTATTTCATTCAACTGTTTGGGTCTTGAAGATCTTGTCAAAGAGGAGGACTTAGGGAGTCTGGCTACTAAGTATGGTCATGGAAGTTACACAGGAGTGACCAGGCTAGATTCTTGAGGATCTGCCATGTCTAGGGGGAAGTGTCCTGTGGGAGACAGAGCAGAAAATATCTGGGTGGTTGCAGCTGGACTAGGTATGCACAAATGCTACAGCTTAACTGCTGCATACTCAGGATTGGTCAGACTGGACTATGAGGATGAATGTGTCACAAAGCCTAGAGGGTTCTCAGAATGTTTTGGATGCTGTAGTCAAGGAGACTCACTAGTCTGGACCCTAGAGGAGGACTGGGGTGGTCCCCATACCTCCGCGTCCAGTTTATCCTCCTTCAGAGTTGTTGGTGAATGGTTAGAGGTAGGGCCCTTCATGGTTGAGGCCTACAGCTTGACTGTGTGGCTAATGTCTGGGCAGAGTATGATAGAGCTTGGGATGTGGCACCCATGACAGAAAAGGGAGAATAACAGGTAGAGTCTGTGTACATTATATGGGAATGGAGAGAGTGAGTAAGAGGCCTATTTGTGGGTGCAGGTAAGTCCGGTACTAGTAGAATCCTAGATCTTGGCCTCAGTGAAGGCAGTGTTAGTCAGAGTACTAATGAGAAATTATGTTGACCCAGCTGAAGCTTACAGGTCTCTCTAGTAGACACTCAGATAGTCACATTAGCCAATGGCCCTGGTTATGGGACAAGGGCAAAAAATTCTTGGATGTTGAGGTTAGAACATACAAATTAGCATCTGGAAGAGGACATGGGAAGTCAGAGTACCGACAGTGGAGTGGGGAGGCATACACAAAATGACATGAAGTAAGTCGAAAGGTCTGGCCACCCTGGATCAAAGCTCAGGTGGTTGTCGTCAGACTAGGCCACTGCAAAGATGTGGAAGCCTAGATGTTGGCCATCAGACAGTCTAGGTGTCCAGACTACATCAGGACACAGGTTTTGGGACCAGTGCTATACCTGGCAGTTTACCGGAAGTATTCATTCAGTGGGGAAGTCAAGGGAACCAACCAGGCCAACACAGAGGAGGACTTTGGAGGTCTGCTTACAAAGTCAGTTGGTTGCACCACTACAGAAGGTTCAGGAAAGACCCTGGAGGAAATGGTGGGAAGAATGCTACACTAGCACCTGTTCGCTAAGGACTGAAACTGATAAAATGAATCTGGGTGTGATTTAGTAGACTAGCTTAAGGCTGTGGTCCAGCTTGTCCAACAGTGACTGTTTAAAATGGAAGGCCCCGGAATCCAGTAGATGTTCATTCCACCAGTCTCGATGTTTCAGCTCCTCTTTAGTATACATCAGGATCCCAAAGAAGTAGGCTCTAATGCCAGTGAATCAAGAGCATGAGCAAGCAGGAAAAGAGCAATAATTTCTTTCTTCCTTGTCCTTTACCTAGGCATCCTTGTGAACCCATACCCCTCCCAAAAGGTAAGTCTCCCACCTCAGGTAACCTGGATTTAAGGGGGGGCTCTCCTACCTCACATGATCCAGTTAAACAAAGCCACACACAGGTGGGCCCAGTGGCCTGGACTTTGAGTAAATTTCAGGTGTAGTAAGGTGATGATAATCAAGAAGAACGATCACAAATGGGTAACGACTGACATGGTGAAGGGGAACAGAAGGTTCTCATAACCTGATTGGTGGAAACCTAGACCTTGGCTGATTTGCCTTTGGGGTGCACATAGTGGGACTATGAAAAGGAGCTGGGACAAGGGCCACATCTACTGGGTTACACAAAGGTTTGATGGGAACACGAACGTTACTCATCTTACTTGCTCTTCAGGAGTACTTGGGAAATATTCGTACCTACTGACGGAGTGGAGGAAGGGACCCTGTGGAATGTTTCAAGTAATGCAGGTCTTGAGAAAAGCCTGCAAGTTGGGTGTCATATATTAAAGTTTGGAGCACGGGATATGAGACCCATACTAGACCCTAGAGTGAAGTTATCATAACCATAGAGCCCAGATCAGCTGCTGTTGAGTCCACTCTCATGTGCAACTGTATAGAAACTCTAGACTAACAAGACTTCGAGTTGGTTGGGGCTATGAATACCATAGTCTGTGTGATGGCTACACAGTCTCTCAATGCACCCTTCTTCCCTACCTTCTTCTTCAATCCTCAAATTCGTGCATGGATCAACTAAAATGTAAGACCACTTTCCTTTACCCTGCCACACAGGATAAGCAGCCTAGCTGAAATTGTGCATGATAGAGTACCCATCAGCCACACAGCATGGAACATTCCTCCTTCCTCTGAAGGCTATAAGAAGGGACCCTTCTCTGCTGAGGGAGAAATATCTTGTCTCAGAACCTCCTTTATGATAATGTCAGTTTGTGGTATTAATAAGTCCAATCTCCGACCTCCAAAGACAACGTGCTTTACTGTTCTCCTTGAACTCAAGCCCGCAAACTTTCATAGTGGTGATGAACCCCAGAAGGGGTCTTTCAAGCCTTGTATTCAACAGGAATGGAGAGAATGGATGTCTTTCCAATTTCCTGATTTTAATGAAATTGTACATTTCATTCTCTGTTTACCATCGCATTTATTGTGGGCATATTTTCATTGTATTAATTAGTTTTCGTTACTTGAAATATTTTCCATTTAAAATATTTTGATCATATTCTTCCTCTCTCTCAATCAACCCAGATTCTCTCTTCCTCTCTAACAACCCCCGTTTAAGTTTAAGTTCATTTTTAAAAGTCAACATTAAGCCAATAAAACAAAAAGGCCCCAAAGCTAGAGAAAAAATACAAGAACTTGCAAAAAAGAAAACAGCAGCAACAACAATATCTGTAATGAAATATCAGCACACACACAAAACTGTGGGATCTATTCTTTGTGAAAATCTCCTGAATATGAATCCTTCCTTGTAGTTTTTGATATACCCAATGTCATTCCTTTGAAAAAAAAATGTGGCTTTTCCTGTTTTAGGATCTAGAAATGACAGTTCAGTTGTTAGCCTTTACAATATTGGCACGCTTTTAGTTAATTAATTAACTAATTAATTAATTTAAAACATAAAATACAATAGTATAAACAAAACCTAACACGTGGAAGTTAGACAAGAGAAATAAGGAAAGGAAACCAAGGGATGTTACAAGAGTCAGAGAATCAGGAGTTTACACAGCCTGGAATTCCATAAAAATGGTCTCTGTGTGTGTGTGTTTGTGTGTGTATGTGTGTGTGTGTGTGTCAGTCTATACAGTTTATTCTTTGAAGAATGTAACAAGATTGAGAGACTTGTAGTTCTCTTCCTATGTTGAATTGATTTTCTTATTTCATTCAACTGTTTGGGTCTTGAAGATCTTGTCAAAGAGGAGGACTTAGGGAGTCTGGCTACTAAGTATGGTCATGGAAGTTACACAGGAGTGACCAGGCTAGATTCTTGAGGATCTGCCATGTCTAGGGGGAAGTGTCCTGTGGGAGACAGAGCAGAAAATATCTGGGTGGTTGCAGCTGGACTAGGTATGCACAAATGCTACAGCTTAACTGCTGCATACTCAGGATTGGTCAGACTGGACTATGAGGATGAATGTGTCACAAAGCCTAGAGGGTTCTCAGAATGTTTTGGATGCTGTAGTCAAGGAGACTCACTAGTCTGGACCCTAGAGGAGGACTGGGGTGGTCCCCATACCTCCGCGTCCAGTTTATCCTCCTTCAGAGTTGCTGGTGAATGGTTAGAGGTAGGGCCCTTCATGGTTGAGGCCTACAGCTTGACTGTGTGGCTAATGTCTGGGCAGAGTATGATAGAGCTTGGGATGTGGCACCCATGACAGAAAAGGGAGAATAACAGGTAGAGTCTGTGTACATTATATGGGAATGGAGAGAGTGAGTAAGAGGCCTATTGGTGGGTGCAGGTAAGTCCGGTACTAGTAGAATCCTAGATCTTGGCCTCAGTGAAGGCAGTGTTAGTCAGAGTACTAATGAGAAATTATGTTGACCCAGCTGAAGCTTACAGGTCTCTCTAGTAGACACTCAGATAGTCACATTAGCCAATGGCCCTGGTTATGGGACAAGGGCAAAAAATTCTTGGATGTTGAGGTTAGAACATACAAATTAGCATCTGGAAGAGGACATGGGAAGTCAGAGTACCGACAGTGGAGTGGGGAGGCATACACAAAATGACATGAAGTAAGTCGAAAGGTCTGGCCACCCTGGATCAAAGCTCAGGTGGTTGTCGTCAGACTAGGCCACTGAAAAGATGTGGAAGCCTAGATGTTGGCCATCAGACAGTCTAGGTGTCCAGACTACATCAGGACACAGGTTTTGGGACCAGTGCTATACCTGGCAGTTTACCGGAAGTATTCATTCAGTGGGGAAGTCAAGGGAACCAACCAGGCCAACACAGAGGAGGACTTTGGAGGTCTGCTTACAAAGTCAGTTGGTTGCACCACTACAGAAGGTTCAGGAAAGACCCTGGAGGAAATGGTGGGAAGAATGCTACACTAGCACCTGTTCGCTAAGGACTGAAACTGATAAAATGAATCTGGGTGTGATTTAGTAGACTAGCTTAAGGCTGTGGTCCAGCTTGTCCAACAGTGACTGTTTAAAATGGAAGGCCCCGGAATCCAGTAGATGTTCATTCCACCAGTCTCGATGTTTCAGCTCCTCTTTAGTATACATCAGGATCCCAAAGAAGTAGGCTCTAATGCCAGTGAATCAAGAGCATGAGCAAGCAGGAAAAGAGCAATAATTTCTTTCTTCCTTGTCCTTTACCTAGGCATCCTTGTGAACCCATACCCCTCCCAAAAGGTAAGTCTCCCACCTCAGGTAACCTGGATTTAAGGGGGGGCTCTCCTACCTCACATGATCCAGTTAAACAAAGCCACACACAGGTGGGCCCAGTGGCCTGGACTTTGAGTAAATTTCAGGTGTAGTAAGGTGATGATAATCAAGAAGAACGATCACAAATGGGTAACGACTGACATGGTGAAGGGGAACAGAAGGTTCTCATAACCTGATTGGTGGAAACCTAGACCTTGGCTGATTTGCCTTTGGGGTGCACATAGTGGGACTATGAAAAGGAGCTGGGACAAGGGCCACATCTACTGGGTTACACAAAGGTTTGATGGGAACACGAACGTTACTCATCTTACTTGCTCTTCAGGAGTACTTGGGAAATATTCGTACCTACTGACGGAGTGGAGGAAGGGACCCTGTGGAATGTTTCAAGTAATGCAGGTCTTGAGAAAAGCCTGCAAGTTGGGTGTCATATATTAAAGTTTGGAGCACGGGATATGAGACCCATACTAGACCCTAGAGTGAAGTTATCATAACCATAGAGCCCAGATCAGCTGCTGTTGAGTCCACTCTCATGTGCAACTGTATAGAAACTCTAGACTAACAAGACTTCGAGTTGGTTGGGGCTATGAATACCATAGTCTGTGTGATGGCTACACAGTCTCTCAATGCACCCTTCTTCCCTACCTTCTTCTTCAATCCTCAAATTCGTGCATGGATCAACTAAAATGTAAGACCACTTTCCTTTACCCTGCCACACAGGATAAGCAGCCTAGCTGAAATTGTGCATGATAGAGTACCCATCAGCCACACAGCATGGAACATTCCTCCTTCCTCTGAAGGCTATAAGAAGGGACCCTTCTCTGCTGAGGGAGAAATATCTTGTCTCAGAACCTCCTTTATGATAATGTCAGTTTGTGGTATTAATAAGTCCAATCTCCGACCTCCAAAGACAACGTGCTTTACTGTTCTCCTTGAACTCAAGCCCGCAAACTTTCATAGTGGTGATGAACCCCAGAAGGGGTCTTTCAAGCCTTGTATTCAACAGGAATGGAGAGAATGGATGTCTTTCCAATTTCCTGATTTTAATGAAATTGTACATTTCATTCTCTGTTTACCATCGCATTTATTGTGGGCATATTTTCATTGTATTAATTAGTTTTCGTTACTTGAAATATTTTCCATTTAAAATATTTTGATCATATTCTTCCTCTCTCTCAATCAACCCAGATTCTCTCTTCCTCTCTAACAACCCCCGTTTAAGTTTAAGTTCTTTTTTAAAAGTCAACATTAAGCCAATAAAACAAAAAGGCCCCAAAGCTAGAGAAAAAATACAAGAACTTGCAAAAAAGAAAACAGCAGCAACAACAATATCTGTAATGAAATATCAGCACACACACAAAACTGTGGGATCTATTCTTTGTGAAAATCTCCTGAATATGAATCCTTCCTTGTAGTTTTTGATATACCCAATGTCATTCCTTTGAAAAAAAAATGTGGCTTTTCCTGTTTTAGGATCTAGAAATGACAGTTCAGTTGTTAGCCTTTACAATATTGGCACGCTTTTAGTTAATTAATTAACTAATTAATTAATTTAAAACATAAAATACAATAGTATAAACAAAACCTAACACGTGGAAGTTAGACAAGAGAAATAAGGAAAGGAAACCAAGGGATGTTACAAGAGTCAGAGAATCAGGAGTTTACACAGCCTGGAATTCCATAAAAATGGTCTCTGTGTGTGTGTGTTTGTGTGTGTATGTGTGTGTGTGTGTGTCAGTCTATACAGTTTATTCTTTGAAGAATGTAACAAGATTGAGAGACTTGTAGTTCTCTTCCTATGTTGAATTGATTTTCTTATTTCATTCAACTGTTTGGGTCTTGAAGATCTTGTCAAAGAGGAGGACTTAGGGAGTCTGGCTACTAAGTATGGTCATGGAAGTTACACAGGAGTGACCAGGCTAGATTCTTGAGGATCTGCCATGTCTAGGGGGAAGTGTCCTGTGGGAGACAGAGCAGAAAATATCTGGGTGGTTGCAGCTGGACTAGGTATGCACAAATGCTACAGCTTAACTGCTGCATACTCAGGATTGGTCAGACTGGACTATGAGGATGAATGTGTCACAAAGCCTAGAGGGTTCTCAGAATGTTTTGGATGCTGTAGTCAAGGAGACTCACTAGTCTGGACCCTAGAGGAGGACTGGGGTGGTCCCCATACCTCCGCGTCCAGTTTATCCTCCTTCAGAGTTGCTGGTGAATGGTTAGAGGTAGGGCCCTTCATGGTTGAGGCCTACAGCTTGACTGTGTGGCTAATGTCTGGGCAGAGTATGATAGAGCTTGGGATGTGGCACCCATGACAGAAAAGGGAGAATAACAGGTAGAGTCTGTGTACATTATATGGGAATGGAGAGAGTGAGTAAGAGGCCTATTGGTGGGTGCAGGTAAGTCCGGTACTAGTAGAATCCTAGATCTTGGCCTCAGTGAAGGCAGTGTTAGTCAGAGTACTAATGAGAAATTATGTTGACCCAGCTGAAGCTTACAGGTCTCTCTAGTAGACACTCAGATAGTCACATTAGCCAATGGCCCTGGTTATGGGACAAGGGCAAAAAATTCTTGGATGTTGAGGTTAGAACATACAAATTAGCATCTGGAAGAGGACATGGGAAGTCAGAGTACCGACAGTGGAGTGGGGAGGCATACACAAAATGACATGAAGTAAGTCGAAAGGTCTGGCCACCCTGGATCAAAGCTCAGGTGGTTGTCGTCAGACTAGGCCACTGCAAAGATGTGGAAGCCTAGATGTTGGCCATCAGACAGTCTAGGTGTCCAGACTACATCAGGACACAGGTTTTGGGACCAGTGCTATACCTGGCAGTTGACCGGAAGTATTCATTCAGTGAGGAAGTATGGGAACCAACCAGGCCAACACAGAGCAGGACTTTGGAGGTCTGCTTACAGAGTCAGTTGGTTGCACCACTACAGAAGGTTCAGGAAAGACCCTGGAGGAAATGGTGGGAAGAATGCTACACTAGCACCTGTTCGAAAGGACTGAAACTGATAAAATGAATCTGGGTGTGATTTAGTAGACTAGCTTAAGGCTGTGGTCCAGCTTGTCCAACAGTGGCTGTCTAAAATGGAAGGCCCTGGAATCCAGTAGATGTTCATTCCACCAGTCTCGATGTTTCAGCTCCTCTTTAGTATACATCAGGATCCCAAAGAAGTAGGCTCTAATGCCAGTGAATCAAGAGCATGAGCAAGCAGGAAAAGAGCAATAATTTCTTTCTTCCTTGTCCTTTACCTAGGCATCCTTGTGAACCCATACCCCTCCCAAAAGGTAAGTCTCCCACCTCAGGTAACCTGGATTTAAGGGGGGGCTCTCCTACCTCACATGATCCAGTTAAACAAAGCCACACACAGGTGGGCCCAGTGGCCTGGACTTTGAGTAAATTTCAGGTGTAGTAAGGTGATGATAATCAAGAAGAACGATCACAAATGGGTAACGACTGACATGGTGAAGGGGAACAGAAGGTTCTCATAACCTGATTGGTGGAAACCTAGACCTTGGCTGATTTGCCTTTGGGGTGCACATAGTGGGACTATGAAAAGGAGCTGGGACAAGGGCCACATCTACTGGGTTACACAAAGGTTTGATGGGAACACGAACGTTACTCATCTTACTTGCTCTTCAGGAGTACTTGGGAAATATTCGTACCTACTGACGGAGTGGAGGAAGGGACCCTGTGGAATGTTTCAAGTAATGCAGGTCTTGAGAAAAGCCTGCAAGTTGGGTGTCATATATTAAAGTTTGGAGCACGGGATATGAGACCCATACTAGACCCTAGAGTGAAGTTATCATAACCATAGAGCCCAGATCAGCTGCTGTTGAGTCCACTCTCATGTGCAACTGTATAGAAACTCTAGACTAACAAGACTTCGAGTTGGTTGGGGCTATGAATACCATAGTCTGTGTGATGGCTACACAGTCTCTCAATGCACCCTTCTTCCCTACCTTCTTCTTCAATCCTCAAATTCGTGCATGGATCAACTAAAATGTAAGACCACTTTCCTTTACCCTGCCACACAGGATAAGCAGCCTAGCTGAAATTGTGCATGATAGAGTACCCATCAGCCACACAGCATGGAACATTCCTCCTTCCTCTGAAGGCTATAAGAAGGGACCCTTCTCTGCTGAGGGAGAAATATCTTGTCTCAGAACCTCCTTTATGATAATGTCAGTTTGTGGTATTAATAAGTCCAATCTCCGACCTCCAAAGACAACGTGCTTTACTGTTCTCCTTGAACTCAAGCCCGCAAACTTTCATAGTGGTGATGAACCCCAGAAGGGGTCTTTCAAGCCTTGTATTCAACAGGAATGGAGAGAATGGATGTCTTTCCAATTTCCTGATTTTAATGAAATTGTACATTTAATTCTCTGTTTACCATCGCATTTATTGTGGGCATATTTTCATTGTATTAATTAGTTTTCGTTACTTGAAATATTTTCCATTTAAAATATTTTGATCATATTCTTCCTCTCTCTCAATCAACCCAGATTCTCTCTTCCTCTCTAACAACCCCCGTTTAAGTTTAAGTTCTTTTTTAAAAGTCAACATTAAGCCAATAAAACAAAAAGGCCCCAAAGCTAGAGAAAAAATACAAGAACTTGCAAAAAAGAAAACAGCAGCAACAACAATATCTGTAATGAAATATCAGCACACACACAAAACTGTGGGATCTATTCTTTGTGAAAATCTCCTGAATATGAATCCTTCCTTGTAGTTTTTGATATACCCAATGTCATTCCTTTGAAAAAAAAATGTGGCTTTTCCTGTTTTAGGATCTAGAAATGACAGTTCAGTTGTTAGCCTTTACAATATTGGCACGCTTTTAGTTAATTAATTAACTAATTAATTAATTTAAAACATAAAATACAATAGTATAAACAAAACCTAACACGTGGAAGTTAGACAAGAGAAATAAGGAAAGGAAACCAAGGGATGTTACAAGAGTCAGAGAATCAGGAGTTTACACAGCCTGGAATTCCATAAAAATGGTCTCTGTGTGTGTGTGTTTGTGTGTGTATGTGTGTGTGTGTGTCAGTCTATACAGTTTATTCTTTGAAGAATGTAACAAGATTGAGAGACTTGTAGTTCTCTTCCTATGTTGAATTGATTTTCTTATTTCATTCAACTGTTTGGGTCTTGAAGATCTTGTCAAAGAGGAGGACTTAGGGAGTCTGGCTACTAAGTATGGTCATGGAAGTTACACAGGAGTGACCAGGCTAGATTCTTGAGGATCTGCCATGTCTAGGGGGAAGTGTCCTGTGGGAGACAGAGCAGAAAATATCTGGGTGGTTGCAGCTGGACTAGGTATGCACAAATGCTACAGCTTAACTGCTGCATACTCAGGATTGGTCAGACTGGACTATGAGGATGAATGTGTCACAAAGCCTAGAGGGTTCTCAGAATGTTTTGGATGCTGTAGTCAAGGAGACTCACTAGTCTGGACCCTAGAGGAGGACTGGGGTAGTCCCCATACCTCCGCGTCCAGTTTATCCTCCTTCAGAGTTGCTGGTGAATGGTTAGAGGTAGGGCCCTTCATGGTTGAGGCCTACAGCTTGACTGTGTGGCTAATGTCTGGGCAGAGTATGATAGAGCTTGGGATGTGGCACCCATGACAGAAAAGGGAGAATAACAGGTAGAGTCTGTGTACATTATATGGGAATGGAGAGAGTGAGTAAGAGGCCTATTGGTGGGTGCAGGTAAGTCCGGTACTAGTAGAATCCTAGATCTTGGCCTCAGTGAAGGCAGTGTTAGTCAGAGTACTAATGAGAAATTATGTTGACCCAGCTGAAGCTTACAGGTCTCTCTAGTAGACACTCAGATAGTCACATTAGCCAATGGCCCTGGTTATGGGACAAGGGCAAAAAATTCTTGGATGTTGAGGTTAGAACATACAAATTAGCATCTGGAAGAGGACATGGGAAGTCAGAGTACCGACAGTGGAGTGGGGAGGCATACACAAAATGACATGAAGTAAGTCGAAAGGTCTGGCCACCCTGGATCAAAGCTCAGGTGGTTGTCGTCAGACTAGGCCACTGCAAAGATGTGGAAGCCTAGATGTTGGCCATCAGACAGTCTAGGTGTCCAGACTACATCAGGACACAGGTTTTGGGACCAGTGCTATACCTGGCAGTTGACCGGAAGTATTCATTCAGTGAGGAAGTATGGGAACCAACCAGGCCAACACAGAGCAGGACTTTGGAGGTCTGCTTACAGAGTCAGTTGGTTGCACCACTACAGAAGGTTCAGGAAAGACCCTGGAGGAAATGGTGGGAAGAATGCTACACTAGCACCTGTTCGCTAAGGACTGAAACTGATAAAATGAATCTGGGTGTGATTTAGTAGACTAGCTTAAGGCTGTGGTCCAGCTTGTCCAACAGTGGCTGTCTAAAATGGAAGGCCCTGGAATCCAGTAGATGTTCATTCCACCAGTCTCGATGTTTCAGCTCCTCTTTAGTATACATCAGGATCCCAAAGAAGTAGGCTCTAATGCCAGTGAATCAAGAGCATGAGCAAGCAGGAAAAGAGCAATAATTTCTTTCTTCCTTGTCCTTTACCTAGGCATCCTTGTGAACCCATACCCCTCCCAAAAGGTAAGTCTCCCACCTCAGGTAACCTGGATTTAAGGGGGGGCTCTCCTACCTCACATGATCCAGTTAAACAAAGCCACACACAGGTGGGCCCAGTGGCCTGGACTTTGAGTAAATTTCAGGTGTAGTAAGGTGATGATAATCAAGAAGAACGATCACAAATGGGTAACGACTGACATGGTGAAGGGGAACAGAAGGTTCTCATAACCTGATTGGTGGAAACCTAGACCTTGGCTGATTTGCCTTTGGGGTGCACATAGTGGGACTATGAAAAGGAGCTGGGACAAGGGCCACATCTACTGGGTTACACAAAGGTTTGATGGGAACACGAACGTTACTCATCTTACTTGCTCTTCAGGAGTACTTGGGAAATATTCGTACCTACTGACGGAGTGGAGGAAGGGACCCTGTGGAATGTTTCAAGTAATGCAGGTCTTGAGAAAAGCCTGCAAGTTGGGTGTCATATATTAAAGTTTGGAGCACGGGATATGAGACCCATACTAGACCCTAGAGTGAAGTTATCATAACCATAGAGCCCAGATCAGCTGCTGTTGAGTCCACTCTCATGTGCAACTGTATAGAAACTCTAGACTAACAAGACTTCGAGTTGGTTGGGGCTATGAATACCATAGTCTGTGTGATGGCTACACAGTCTCTCAATGCACCCTTCTTCCCTACCTTCTTCTTCAATCCTCAAATTCGTGCATGGATCAACTAAAATGTAAGACCACTTTCCTTTACCCTGCCACACAGGATAAGCAGCCTAGCTGAAATTGTGCATGATAGAGTACCCATCAGCCACACAGCATGGAACATTCCTCCTTCCTCTGAAGGCTATAAGAAGGGACCCTTCTCTGCTGAGGGAGAAATATCTTGTCTCAGAACCTCCTTTATGATAATGTCAGTTTGTGGTATTAATAAGTCCAATCTCCGACCTCCAAAGACAACGTGCTTTACTGTTCTCCTTGAACTCAAGCCCGCAAACTTTCATAGTGGTGATGAACCCCAGAAGGGGTCTTTCAAGCCTTGTATTCAACAGGAATGGAGAGAATGGATGTCTTTCCAATTTCCTGATTTTAATGAAATTGTACATTTCATTCTCTGTTTACCATCGCATTTATTGTGGGCATATTTTCATTGTATTAATTAGTTTTCGTTACTTGAAATATTTTCCATTTAAAATATTTTGATCATATTCTTCCTCTCTCTCAATCAACCCAGATTCTCTCTTCCTCTCTAACAACCCCCGTTTAAGTTTAAGTTCTTTTTTAAAAGTCAACATTAAGCCAATAAAACAAAAAGGCCCCAAAGCTAGAGAAAAAATACAAGAACTTGCAAAAAAGAAAACAGCAGCAACAACAATATCTGTAATGAAATATCAGCACACACACAAAACTGTGGGATCTATTCTTTGTGAAAATCTCCTGAATATGAATCCTTCCTTGTAGTTTTTGATATACCCAATGTCATTCCTTTGAAAAAAAAATGTGGCTTTTCCTGTTTTAGGATCTAGAAATGACAGTTCAGTTGTTAGCCTTTACAATATTGGCACGCTTTTAGTTAATTAATTAACTAATTAATTAATTTAAAACATAAAATACAATAGTATAAACAAAACCTAACACGTGGAAGTTAGACAAGAGAAATAAGGAAAGGAAACCAAGGGATGTTACAAGAGTCAGAGAATCAGGAGTTTACACAGCCTGGAATTCCATAAAAATGGTCTCTGTGTATGTGTGTTTGTGTGTGTATGTGTGTGTGTGTGTCAGTCTATACAGTTTATTCTTTGAAGAATGTAACAAGATTGAGAGACTTGTAGTTCTCTTCCTATGTTGAATTGATTTTCTTATTTCATTCAACTGTTTGGGTCTTGAAGATCTTGTCAAAGAGGAGGACTTAGGGAGTCTGGCTACTAAGTATGGTCATGGAAGTTACACAGGAGTGACCAGGCTAGATTCTTGAGGATCTGCCATGTCTAGGGGGAAGTGTCCTGTGGGAGACAGAGCAGAAAATATCTGGGTGGTTGCAGCTGGACTAGGTATGCACAAATGCTACAGCTTAACTGCTGCATACTCAGGATTGGTCAGACTGGACTATGAGGATGAATGTGTCACAAAGCCTAGAGGGTTCTCAGAATGTTTTGGATGCTGTAGTCAAGGAGACTCACTAGTCTGGACCCTAGAGGAGGACTGGGGTAGTCCCCATACCTCCGCGTCCAGTTTATCCTCCTTCAGAGTTGCTGGTGAATGGTTAGAGGTAGGGCCCTTCATGGTTGAGGCCTACAGCTTGACTGTGTGGCTAATGTCTGGGCAGAGTATGATAGAGCTTGGGATGTGGCACCCATGACAGAAAAGGGAGAATAACAGGTAGAGTCTGTGTACATTATATGGGAATGGAGAGAGTGAGTAAGAGGCCTATTGGTGGGTGCAGGTAAGTCCGGTACTAGTAGAATCCTAGATCTTGGCCTCAGTGAAGGCAGTGTTAGTCAGAGTACTAATGAGAAATTATGTTGACCCAGCTGAAGCTTACAGGTCTCTCTAGTAGACACTCAGATAGTCACATTAGCCAATGGCCCTGGTTATGGGACAAGGGCAAAAAATTCTTGGATGTTGAGGTTAGAACATACAAATTAGCATCTGGAAGAGGACATGGGAAGTCAGAGTACCGACAGTGGAGTGGGGAGGCATACACAAAATGACATGAAGTAAGTCGAAAGGTCTGGCCACCCTGGATCAAAGCTCAGGTGGTTGTCGTCAGACTAGGCCACTGCAAAGATGTGGAAGCCTAGATGTTGGCCATCAGACAGTCTAGGTGTCCAGACTACATCAGGACACAGGTTTTGGGACCAGTGCTATACCTGGCAGTTGACCGGAAGTATTCATTCAGTGAGGAAGTATGGGAACCAACCAGGCCAACACAGAGCAGGACTTTGGAGGTCTGCTTACAGAGTCAGTTGGTTGCACCACTACAGAAGGTTCAGGAAAGACCCTGGAGGAAATGGTGGGAAGAATGCTACACTAGCACCTGTTCGCTAAGGACTGAAACTGATAAAATGAATCTGGGTGTGATTTAGTAGACTAGCTTAAGGCTGTGGTCCAGCTTGTCCAACAGTGGCTGTCTAAAATGGAAGGCCCTGGAATCCAGTAGATGTTCATTCCACCAGTCTCGATGTTTCAGCTCCTCTTTAGTATACATCAGGATCCCAAAGAAGTAGGCTCTAATGCCAGTGAATCAAGAGCATGAGCAAGCAGGAAAAGAGCAATAATTTCTTTCTTCCTTGTCCTTTACCTAGGCATCCTTGTGAACCCATACCCCTCCCAAAAGGTAAGTCTCCCACCTCAGGTAACCTGGATTTAAGGGGGGGCTCTCCTACCTCACATGATCCAGTTAAACAAAGCCACACACAGGTGGGCCCAGTGGCCTGGACTTTGAGTAAATTTCAGGTGTAGTAAGGTGATGATAATCAAGAAGAACGATCACAAATGGGTAACGACTGACATGGTGAAGGGGAACAGAAGGTTCTCATAACCTGATTGGTGGAAACCTAGACCTTGGCTGATTTGCCTTTGGGGTGCACATAGTGGGACTATGAAAAGGAGCTGGGACAAGGGCCACATCTACTGGGTTACACAAAGGTTTGATGGGAACACGAACGTTACTCATCTTACTTGCTCTTCAGGAGTACTTGGGAAATATTCGTACCTACTGACGGAGTGGAGGAAGGGACCCTGTGGAATGTTTCAAGTAATGCAGGTCTTGAGAAAAGCCTGCAAGTTGGGTGTCATATATTAAAGTTTGGAGCACGGGATATGAGACCCATACTAGACCCTAGAGTGAAGTTATCATAACCATAGAGCCCAGATCAGCTGCTGTTGAGTCCACTCTCATGTGCAACTGTATAGAAACTCTAGACTAACAAGACTTCGAGTTGGTTGGGGCTATGAATACCATAGTCTGTGTGATGGCTACACAGTCTCTCAATGCACCCTTCTTCCCTACCTTCTTCTTCAATCCTCAAATTCGTGCATGGATCAACTAAAATGTAAGACCACTTTCCTTTACCCTGCCACACAGGATAAGCAGCCTAGCTGAAATTGTGCATGATAGAGTACCCATCAGCCACACAGCATGGAACATTCCTCCTTCCTCTGAAGGCTATAAGAAGGGACCCTTCTCTGCTGAGGGAGAAATATCTTGTCTCAGAACCTCCTTTATGATAATGTCAGTTTGTGGTATTAATAAGTCCAATCTCCGACCTCCAAAGACAACGTGCTTTACTGTTCTCCTTGAACTCAAGCCCGCAAACTTTCATAGTGGTGATGAACCCCAGAAGGGGTCTTTCAAGCCTTGTATTCAACAGGAATGGAGAGAATGGATGTCTTTCCAATTTCCTGATTTTAATGAAATTGTACATTTAATTCTCTGTTTACCATCGCATTTATTGTGGGCATATTTTCATTGTATTAATTAGTTTTCGTTACTTGAAATATTTTCCATTTAAAATATTTTGATCATATTCTTCCTCTCTCTCAATCAACCCAGATTCTCTCTTCCTCTCTAACAACCCCCGTTTAAGTTTAAGTTCTTTTTTAAAAGTCAACATTAAGCCAATAAAACAAAAAGGCCCCAAAGCTAGAGAAAAAATACAAGAACTTGCAAAAAAGAAAACAGCAGCAACAACAATATCTGTAATGAAATATCAGCACACACACAAAACTGTGGGATCTATTCTTTGTGAAAATCTCCTGAATATGAATCCTTCCTTGTAGTTTTTGATATACCCAATGTCATTCCTTTGAAAAAAAAATGTGGCTTTTCCTGTTTTAGGATCTAGAAATGACAGTTCAGTTGTTAGCCTTTACAATATTGGCACGCTTTTAGTTAATTAATTAACTAATTAATTAATTTAAAACATAAAATACAATAGTATAAACAAAACCTAACACGTGGAAGTTAGACAAGAGAAATAAGGAAAGGAAACCAAGGGATGTTACAAGAGTCAGAGAATCAGGAGTTTACACAGCCTGGAATTCCATAAAAATGGTCTCTGTGTGTGTGTGTTTGTGTGTGTATGTGTGTGTGTGTGTCAGTCTATACAGTTTATTCTTTGAAGAATGTAACAAGATTGAGAGACTTGTAGTTCTCTTCCTATGTTGAATTGATTTTCTTATTTCATTCAACTGTTTGGGTCTTGAAGATCTTGTCAAAGAGGAGGACTTAGGGAGTCTGGCTACTAAGTATGGTCATGGAAGTTACACAGGAGTGACCAGGCTAGATTCTTGAGGATCTGCCATGTCTAGGGGGAAGTGTCCTGTGGGAGACAGAGCAGAAAATATCTGGGTGGTTGCAGCTGGACTAGGTATGCACAAATGCTACAGCTTAACTGCTGCATACTCAGGATTGGTCAGACTGGACTATGAGGATGAATGTGTCACAAAGCCTAGAGGGTTCTCAGAATGTTTTGGATGCTGTAGTCAAGGAGACTCACTAGTCTGGACCCTAGAGGAGGACTGGGGTAGTCCCCATACCTCCGCGTCCAGTTTATCCTCCTTCAGAGTTGCTGGTGAATGGTTAGAGGTAGGGCCCTTCATGGTTGAGGCCTACAGCTTGACTGTGTGGCTAATGTCTGGGCAGAGTATGATAGAGCTTGGGATGTGGCACCCATGACAGAAAAGGGAGAATAACAGGTAGAGTCTGTGTACATTATATGGGAATGGAGAGAGTGAGTAAGAGGCCTATTGGTGGGTGCAGGTAAGTCCGGTACTAGTAGAATCCTAGATCTTGGCCTCAGTGAAGGCAGTGTTAGTCAGAGTACTAATGAGAAATTATGTTGACCCAGCTGAAGCTTACAGGTCTCTCTAGTAGACACTCAGATAGTCACATTAGCCAATGGCCCTGGTTATGGGACAAGGGCAAAAAATTCTTGGATGTTGAGGTTAGAACATACAAATTAGCATCTGGAAGAGGACATGGGAAGTCAGAGTACCGACAGTGGAGTGGGGAGGCATACACAAAATGACATGAAGTAAGTCGAAAGGTCTGGCCACCCTGGATCAAAGCTCAGGTGGTTGTCGTCAGACTAGGCCACTGCAAAGATGTGGAAGCCTAGATTTTGGCCATCAGACAGTCTAGGTGTCCAGACTACATCAGGACACAGGTTTTGGGACCAGTGCTATACCTGGCAGTTTACCGGAAGTATTCATTCAGTGGGGAAGTCAAGGGAACCAACCAGGCCAACACAGAGGAGGACTTTGGAGGTCTGCTTACAAAGTCAGTTGGTTGCACCACTACAGAAGGTTCAGGAAAGACCCTGGAGGAAATGGTGGGAAGAATGCTACACTAGCACCTGTTCGAAAGGACTGAAACTGATAAAATGAATCTGGGTGTGATTTAGTAGACTAGCTTAAGGCTGTGGTCCAGCTTGTCCAACAGTGGCTGTCTAAAATGGAAGGCCCTGGAATCCAGTAGATGTTCATTCCACCAGTCTCGATGTTTCAGCTCCTCTTTAGTATACATCAGAATCCCAAAGAAGTAGGCTCTAATGCCAGTGAATCAAGAGCATGAGCAAGCAGGAAAAGAACAATAATTTCTTTCTTCCTTGTCCTTTACCTAGGCATCCTTGTGAACCCATACCCCTCCCAAAAGGTAAGTCTCCCACCTCAGGTAACCTGGATTTAAGGGGGGGCTCTCCTACCTCACATGATCCAGTTAAACAAAGCCACACACAGGTGGGCCCAGTGGCCTGGACTTTGAGTAAATTTCAGGTGTAGTAAGGTGATGATAATCAAGAAGAACGATCACAAATGGGTAACGACTGACATGGTGAAGGGGAACAGAAGGTTCTCATAACCTGATTGGTGGAAACCTAGACCTTGGCTGATTTGCCTTTGGGGTGCACATAGTGGGACTATGAAAAGGAGCTGGGACAAGGGCCACATCTACTGGGTTACACAAAGGTTTGATGGGAACACGAACGTTACTCATCTTACTTGCTCTTCAGGAGTACTTGGGAAATATTCGTACCTACTGACGGAGTGGAGGAAGGGACCCTGTGGAATGTTTCAAGTAATGCAGGTCTTGAGAAAAGCCTGCAAGTTGGGTGTCATATATTAAAGTTTGGAGCACGGGATATGAGACCCATACTAGACCCTAGAGTGAAGTTATCATAACCATAGAGCCCAGATCAGCTGCTGTTGAGTCCACTCTCATGTGCAACTGTATAGAAACTCTAGACTAACAAGACTTCGAGTTGGTTGGGGCTATGAATACCATAGTCTGTGTGATGGCTACACAGTCTCTCAATGCACCCTTCTTCCCTACCTTCTTCTTCAATCCTCAAATTCGTGCATGGATCAACTAAAATGTAAGACCACTTTCCTTTACCCTGCCACACAGGATAAGCAGCCTAGCTGAAATTGTGCATGATAGAGTACCCATCAGCCACACAGCATGGAACATTCCTCCTTCCTCTGAAGGCTATAAGAAGGGACCCTTCTCTGCTGAGGGAGAAATATCTTGTCTCAGAACCTCCTTTATGATAATGTCAGTTTGTGGTATTAATAAGTCCAATCTCCGACCTCCAAAGACAACGTGCTTTACTGTTCTCCTTGAACTCAAGCCCGCAAACTTTCATAGTGGTGATGAACCCCAGAAGGGGTCTTTCAAGCCTTGTATTCAACAGGAATGGAGAGAATGGATGTCTTTCCAATTTCCTGATTTTAATGAAATTGTACATTTAATTCTCTGTTTACCATCGCATTTATTGTGGGCATATTTTCATTGTATTAATTAGTTTTCGTTACTTGAAATATTTTCCATTTAAAATATTTTGATCATATTCTTCCTCTCTCTCAATCAACCCAGATTCTCTCTTCCTCTCTAACAACCCCCGTTTAAGTTTAAGTTCTTTTTTAAAAGTCAACATTAAGCCAATAAAACAAAAAGGCCCCAAAGCTAGAGAAAAAATACAAGAACTTGCAAAAAAGAAAACAGCAGCAACAACAATATCTGTAATGAAATATCAGCACACACACAAAACTGTGGGATCTATTCTTTGTGAAAATCTCCTGAATATGAATCCTTCCTTGTAGTTTTTGATATACCCAATGTCATTCCTTTGAAAAAAAAATGTGGCTTTTCCTGTTTTAGGATCTAGAAATGACAGTTCAGTTGTTAGCCTTTACAATATTGGCACGCTTTTAGTTAATTAATTAACTAATTAATTAATTTAAAACATAAAATACAATAGTATAAACAAAACCTAACACGTGGAAGTTAGACAAGAGAAATAAGGAAAGGAAACCAAGGGATGTTACAAGAGTCAGAGAATCAGGAGTTTACACAGCCTGGAATTCCATAAAAATGGTCTCTGTGTGTGTGTGTTTGTGTGTGTATGTGTGTGTGTGTGTCAGTCTATACAGTTTTTTCTTTGAAGAGTGTAACAAGATTGAGAGACTTGTAGTTCTCTTCCTATGTTGAATTGATTTTCTTATTTCATTCAACTGTTTGGGTCTTGAAGATCTTGTCAAAGAGGAGGACTTAGGGAGTCTGGCTACTAAGTATGGTCATGGAAGTTACACAGGAGTGACCAGGCTAGATTCTTGAGGATCTGCCATGTCTAGGGGGAAGTGTCCTGTGGGAGACAGAGCAGAAAATATCTGGGTGGTTGCAGCTGGACTAGGTATGCACAAATGCTACAGCTTAACTGCTGCATACTCAGGATTGGTCAGACTGGACTATGAGGATGAATGTGTCACAAAGCCTAGAGGGTTCTCAGAATGTTTTGGATGCTGTAGTCAAGGAGACTCACTAGTCTGGACCCTAGAGGAGGACTGGGGTAGTCCCCATACCTCCGCGTCCAGTTTATCCTCCTTCAGAGTTGCTGGTGAATGGTTAGAGGTAGGGCCCTTCATGGTTGAGGCCTACAGCTTGACTGTGTGGCTAATGTCTGGGCAGAGTATGATAGAGCTTGGGATGTGGCACCCATGACAGAAAAGGGAGAATAACAGGTAGAGTCTGTGTACATTATATGGGAATGGAGAGAGTGAGTAAGAGGCCTATTGGTGGGTGCAGGTAAGTCCGGTACTAGTAGAATCCTAGATCTTGGCCTCAGTGAAGGCAGTGTTAGTCAGAGTACTAATGAGAAATTATGTTGACCCAGCTGAAGCTTACAGGTCTCTCTAGTAGACACTCAGATAGTCACATTAGCCAATGGCCCTGGTTATGGGACAAGGGCAAAAAATTCTTGGATGTTGAGGTTAGAACATACAAATTAGCATCTGGAAGAGGACATGGGAAGTCAGAGTACCGACAGTGGAGTGGGGAGGCATACACAAAATGACATGAAGTAAGTCGAAAGGTCTGGCCACCCTGGATCAAAGCTCAGGTGGTTGTCGTCAGACTAGGCCACTGCAAAGATGTGGAAGCCTAGATTTTGGCCATCAGACAGTCTAGGTGTCCAGACTACATCAGGACACAGGTTTTGGGACCAGTGCTATACCTGGCAGTTGACCGGAAGTATTCATTCAGTGAGGAAGTATGGGAACCAACCAGGACAACACAGAGCAGGACTTTGGAGGTCTGCTTACAGAGTCAGTTGGTTGCACCACTACAGAAGGTTCAGGAAAGACCCTGGAGGAAATGGTGGGAAGAATGCTACACTAGCACCTGTTCGAAAGGACTGAAACTGATAAAATGAATCTGGGTGTGATTTAGTAGACTAGCTTAAGGCTGTGGTCCAGCTTGTCCAACAGTGGCTGTCTAAAATGGAAGGCCCTGGAATCCAGTAGATGTTCATTCCACCAGTCTCGATGTTTCAGCTCCTCTTTAGTATACATCAGGATCCCAAAGAAGTAGGCTCTAATGCCAGTGAATCAAGAGCATGAGCAAGCAGGAAAAGAGCAATAATTTCTTTCTTCCTTGTCCTTTACCTAGGCATCCTTGTGAACCCATACCCCTCCAAAAGGTAAGTCTCCCACCTCAGATAACCTGGATTTAACGGGGGGATCTCCTACCTCACATGATCCAGTTAAATAAAGCCCCACACAGGTGGGCCCAGTGGCTTGGACTTTGAGTAAATTTCAGGTGTAGTAAGGTGATGATAAACAAGAAGAACGATCACAAATGGGTAACGACTGACATGGTGAAGGGGAACAGAAGGTTCTCATAACCTGATTGGTGGAAACCTAGACCTTGGCTGATTTGCCTTTGGGGTGCACATAGTGGGACTATGAAAAGGAGCTGGGACAAGGGCCACATCTACTGGGTTACACAAAGGTTTGATGGGAACACGAACGTTACTCATCTTACTTGCTCTTCAGGAGTACTTGGGAAATATTCGTACCTACTGACGGAGTGGAGGAAGGGACCCTGTGGAATATTTCAAGTAATGCAGGTCTTGAGAAAAGCCTGCAAGTTGGGTGTCATATATTAAAGTTTGGAGCACGGGATATGAGACCCATACTAGACCCTAGAGTGAAGTTATCATAACCATAGAGCCCAGATCAGCTGCTGTTGAGTCCACTCTCATGTGCAACTGTATAGAAACTCTAGACTAACAAGACTTCGAGTTGGTTGGGGCTATGAATACCATAGTCTGTGTGATGGCTACACAGTCTCTCAATGCACCCTTCTTCCCTACCTTCTTCTTCAATCCTCAAATTCGTGCATGGATCAACTAAAATGTAAGACCACTTTCCTTTACCCTGCCACACAGGATAAGCAGCCTAGCTGAAATTGTGCATGATAGAGTACCCATCAGCCACACAGCATGGAACATTCCTCCTTCCTCTGAAGGCTATAAGAAGGGACCCTTCTCTGCTGAGGGAGAAATATCTTGTCTCAGAACCTCCTTTATGATAATGTCAGTTTGTGGTATTAATAAGTCCAATCTCCGACCTCCAAAGACAACGTGCTTTACTGTTCTCCTTGAACTCAAGCCCGCAAACTTTCATAGTGGTGATGAACCCCAGAAGGGGTCTTTCAAGCCTTGTATTCAACAGGAATGGAGAGAATGGATGTCTTTCCAATTTCCTGATTTTAATGAAATTGTACATTTCATTCTCTGTTTACCATCGCATTTATTGTGGGCATATTTTCATTGTATTAATTAGTTTTCGTTACTTGAAATATTTTCCATTTAAAATATTTTGATCATATTCTTCCTCTCTCTCAATCAACCCAGATTCTCTCTTCCTCTCTAACAACCCCCGTTTAAGTTTAAGTTCTTTTTTAAAAGTCAACATTAAGCCAATAAAACAAAAAGGCCCCAAAGCTAGAGAAAAAATACAAGAACTTGCAAAAAAGAAAACAGCAGCAACAACAATATCTGTAATGAAATATCAGCACACACACAAAACTGTGGGATCTATTCTTTGTGAAAATCTCCTGAATATGAATCCTTCCTTGTAGTTTTTGATATACCCAATGTCATTCCTTTGAAAAAAAAATGTGGCTTTTCCTGTTTTAGGATCTAGAAATGACAGTTCAGTTGTTAGCCTTTACAATATTGGCACGCTTTTAGTTAATTAATTAACTAATTAATTAATTTAAAACATAAAACATAAAATACAATAGTATAAACAAAACCTAACACGTGGAAGTTAGACAAGAGAAATAAGGAAAGGAAACCAAGGGATGTTACAAGAGTA